>NC_064429.1:7705000-8005000 GCF_023375975.1 Astyanax mexicanus
TTTTTTTATTATAAAAGTTAGTATTATACACTGTGTTTTATATTAAATAAAGGAGTGTGAATTTCCCTCTGACTGAAGATAAAGATGAGCAGAAGACCTGAGCTGATCCTCTCTGAGCACAAGGTGGCAGAATAACATCTCCAGACAGAAAGAAGCAGAAACTCTCTTCACACTTTCACTTTAGACTCTATAAAAAGAGATTTTTTTAACAATTGGACACCTAGTGGTGGAAGCTGGTATTGATAATCAAATCAAATTTATGTGTATAACTGATGATGTCACAAAGCAGCTTTATAGAAATGTGATAACAGGACAGACTCATTTAAATTGTTAAGAGTTCATGTAAATTTGGATGTGATCAGTACTGAGGAGTGAGCAACTAGTCCGAGGCAGGCTGCAAAAACTTTTGGGAATTTTGGGATTAACTAGGAAACCAGCACCCTGTGATCTAAGTACACTATAAAAAACAAAAATTTTAATTGTTTTTTTTTTTTAATGTAATTTTTAAGTCAGCTGAACAAGAAATATTCATTTGCACCGTAAAATATAGCAAAACTTATTGCCTCAACTAACTTTATTAGGGTTCTTGTTAAATAATTTGTGGTACCACTTTAAAATAAGGCTCCTTTATAAAGGGTTAATGAATAGTTTCTAAAGGAGTTTATTAATGGTTATTAATTAAGTTGTTAATACTTTAAGTTACATTAATAAGCTTTAAATACATTAATAAGCACTTACAATTGAAAAAGTAATTAGTTATAGTTATAGTTACTTCTCCAAAAAAGTAACTGAGTTACTAACTGAGTTACTCCACTGCAAAAGTAACTAGTTACCAGTAAAAGTAACTATTGCGTTACTTTTGCATACCTGTCAAGTTTTGAATTTAAAAATAAGGGAAACTGGGGCTTCCCCACACTGACCCTCCTCTGCGCTCTGCAAAACCAGCAAGCTGATTGGCTGTTTCTCCTGAAAGGTGGGACTTTCTTCTTGAACTGACACCATGAATGGCGAGAGATTTAATAAGCTCTCATTAATACGGTCATAAAAACCGTCAGCTCTGCTCCGCAGCCTGTGACCTCGAGGCAGCCCTCAGGGGCGGGGTTATTCAAATGAGTAGGCTGTCTCTCCACAGTCTTTCTCCCTCCTCTGGTCTCTACTGAGCAGACTCGGCTTTCAGGATCACCAACATGGAGGAAGATTTTAGCTTCATTTTCATTGAATGAATGGAAACGGCGACACGGCGTCCATCTTTTTTACAGTCTCTGGAAAGGACCAATTTAATATAAGATCTGAGGTTTAACAGTATAAACGAATGTGGAATCAATATTTGGTACACAGCAGGCCACTGTTGCTCTTTCTATTTATGTGTTGAAACTGCTTATTAATGGTTTATAATCTAATTAATAACCAAATTAATAAACCATTAATAAACTGTTTATAACCCCTTTATAAAGGAACCTTATTTTAAAGCGGTACATGATTTGTATTTGGCAAAAATTCACAAGTTGTACTTGAACCATAGTTGAGGCCAAGCGAACTACTATGCTCTACTGCACATGCTCAGTTTAACTTTTTAGTTAAACGGGGTCTACTGAGCAATTCTGCAGGGGTTTTCACCTAATGTTGGTCAAGCAATTTGCATATTGGGTGTGTCCTCCCATCTCTCACTCACCATCAGTGTGTAGTCATTCCCCACAAAGAAGATGCTGCTGCTGCTTCTCTTCTCTTGAGATTCACGTATGTGTTTTAGTTAACTTTAGCCTGGTCTCAGTGTTAAAGGCTATAGGAGCAAGTAGTCATAAATTCTCAGTTGGTAACTTAAAATTAACCAAAGTATAGAGTTAATGTAAAATATGTGATTGACATAAGTTTTTTATTTTAGTTTAAATCTTAAAGGACAATCAGCAGAACTTACAAAACACATTTCATACAACATACATGAGGCCAACTAATAACACAAAGCTTTAAGTTGGTGGGACTTCATGATAAAGTTTTTTATGCATATGAAAAATGTATAATCTGAACTAAAGATTTCTAGTTGGTCTGTTTTTTTTTTTTGTTTTTTTTTTTCAAAACTTAAAAGTGTTAATTGGCCTCAAAACTTAAGTGCAGTAAATTGCCTTGAAATTTGGAGTTTTTCATTTCTTACAGTGTAGTTGTGGTGGTTCATAATATGAGATGAGGTCTTGTATATACCCAGGAGTGAGTTACTGTATACGTTAACTGGAGAATTTTATTCTTTATTTTATTATTTTATTTAGAATTTAGTCTATGTGGAATTTAACTGAAAGACAGTGCAGTGCTGATAGGACTGGACTAATATGCTCAAATCTAGTTTTAGTGAGGATCCTGGCTGCAGCTTTTAAAGTTAGCTGAAGTTTATTTAATGAAGGCATGTACTGATTTTTCTGCATTGTGCAGGGATAAGGCATTTCTTAGCCTGGGAATGTTACAGAGGTGTAGAAAAGCTGTTCTAGTTACATTAGATAAGGGTTATTCCACTGAATAGGTGCCATTTGTGTCCCGAGGAAATTACAAGTAAAAATGTTCACACAAAAAAAAATCCTTTTTTTCTGACTATTTACATTGTAGATTCTCACTGAAGCATCAAAACTATGAATGAACACATGTGGAGTTTTATGTACTTAACAAAAAATGAGCTGAACCTCCACAGTCACCGGACCTGAACCCAATCCAGATGGTTTGGGGTGAGCTGGAGCACAGAGTGAAGAAGGCAAAGGAGCAACAAGTGCTAATAAACACCTCTGGGAACTCCTTCCTTCAAGACTGTTGGAAAACTTTTCATTTCAGGTGGACACCTCTTGAAGAAGCTCATTGAGAGAATGATGCCAAGAGTGTGCAAAGCAGTAATCAGAGCAAAGGGTGGATATTTTGAAGAAACTATAATATACATATATTTTTTTCAGTTATTTCACCTTTTTTTTGTTAAGTACATAAAACTCCACATGTGTTCATTCATACTTGTGATGCTTCAGTGAGAATCTATACTGTAAATAGTCATGAAAATAAAGAAAACGCATTGAAAAAGAGAAGGTGTGTCCAAACTTTTGGCCTGTATGTATATATATTCCCATACATTACATTTTTTATTTTAAATGTAACTAATTTTAAATAGTAATTAAATAGTAATTGACCAACATCACCTTTGTAGTGATGAGGGGACAGAAAGTGCCATCTACCCACCCAGAGGGAGCATGGCCAATTGGGGTCGTATTATCCTCGCTCGGACTCCGGCCGCTGATGGCGAGGTAGCATGATCCATGATACTTCAAACAAAAACTACAGATAATAAAACTAACTGTTGAAAGTGAAAGTGTGTAAAAAAAGACAGAGATAGGTCGCATCCATAAAATGTTCTTTATTTTTTTTCCCCCACAAAGAAATGTCTACAAAAGCATAAAATATAGACTTTAACAAAACAAAAAAAAATCACTTAAGTCCTTCGCTTGCTATGTACAACTCAGATGAGACGATTCAGGAGCTCGATTGAACTGGAACTTTCACCCACACACACTTACACACACACACACACACGTGCGCTAACACACACTCTCTCACAAAGTGCTACACCATGCTCCTGTTTCAAATGTCATAGTTCTTATTATTTATTATGAGCTTGAAGCTGCAGAAGAGCCGCCCAGGCAGTTCCAACTAAATCCTGGGATGGATTTTTAATTTCTGGACCTGGACTACGCACCCCAAGCTAAATGCATGATCATGCACACACATACGCACTCACACACACACACTCACACACATACACATACACATACCACACTTGGCAAATTCCCTGCTTACCCAGAATCCCCCCCCTCCACCCGAACCCCACCCTGCTACATGCTCCGGATGCTCTTTGCAGCATCGTGGCCTTGAGCCTGCTCGCCATTCAGCTTCACCTTAACCAAGCTATGGCACTTATAGAACTGAACAACAGAGAAAGAAGTCTTTCACGTTTTTACGCCTCACAGAATAAAAGATCCTGCTACAGATTCGCCGACATCGAGGTAATGGAGACAGTGTTTAATATCAGTAAAACTCTCACTGTGAACCTGCCCACAACCCTGATATAACCCTGACACAACCATGACATACAGAAGACTGTTATTACAAACTCATATCTAATCCAGTGACATAAGAAGTGCATGTTACCATGTGTTCGTTATGATGATACTATGATGGTACTGCACGGTTGTATCAGTGCTATAAGCAGGGGTTCAGAAAATGATGCAATGGATAAAAGTAGCACTGCATTGTTAAACCGGGAGCACAGCAGCTTCCTTTAAGAGCAAAAGGTGATCATTACAGTTAGTGTGAAGCTTCTGAGAGAAATTTGAGTTTAAATTGAAGTTTTTTTGAGTTTGAGTTTAACTAATTTAAGTTTTTTTAACCCAAGAACGCTAACGCTGGGTGACTTTCACACACAATTTTTGTTAATGTGATTTTCATTGTGCTTTCATTGAAGTCATTAATGTCACCTATGTTTTTTGAATTTAAAAATAAGGGAAACTGGGGCTTCCCCACACTGACCCTCCTCTGCGCTCTGCAAAACCAGCAAGCTGATTGGCTGTTTCTCCTGAAAGGAGGCATGCATTTAGATTATTTTTTAATCCGTCGTTAGTGATGAAGAGTAAGATATTTTATGGGTGTAATTTAATTTAATTATAATGTTAGTGTGTTTGTGTGTTTAAAACAGGTGCTCACATGTCTCAAGAATGGGTGGACCAAAGACAAAGCGGCATTACCAGCAGCTCTATTTAATATTTTTCTGTTAAGAATTACCTGATTTTCCAATAATTTTCTTCTTTTTTATAGGTTCATCCATGGTATCTTTTATATTTTTTATATTTTATGTGATGTTGTAAAATGAAAGAAGGGTTCCAAAACTTGTCATACAGTGTAAACCCAACGTTAGTGATGAAGATTGGTGATATTAATTTTAACGTTAGTGTTCTAGGGTTAAAAAAGGACCCCAGTTATGCCAGATTAACAAGATTTAAATCGATTTCCATCCTTTCATTCTTATCAAATGCTTAATTTTTATAAAAATTAGTTATAGAAGTGTTAGAAAATTGGGACTAAATCCATCTGGACCAGCATTACAGAAAAAAAGACCACATTTATTTGAAGAGGGCTTCAAATGCAACAAAAGCAAAAGTCAATAGTCAATAGTGAATTAACAGAAGGTTAATTTCTGATTAAATATTAGTTTACTGTAAAAATATGTATGTAAATAAATTTCAGTTTTGTTTTTTTCAAGAATTATAAATATTAGGAAAAAACTAATGGCAGATGTCCATTTAAAAAAATCAAAAGTTATATTTTGATATCAATGCACATATTTAGAAGATTTACAAAATTTGGAGAATTAAAAAAAAAATCGACATGTGCATAAAAACGTAAAAAGAACTGTTTAAAGTCATAGTGCACCCCTTTTTTAAAATGAAAAAAAAGAAAAAAAAAGTTTTTTTGGATGGAAATTACCATTTGAAAAAAATTGCTAAAAAAAAGAAAGAAATTACCATTTGATGTTTTTGCATATTAAGGATGAAATTGCTGAGTAAAATCCACTGTTAAATATATAAAAAAAACACTAATCTTGTTACATTTGTATTTGTGCATGTACCAACATCAGCCCTCAAACAAATCAAATGTTTGCTTTTTTTTAATTGTGCGCTTTGAGCATCGTACCAGGTGGTCTCAGACGGTTCCAGACGAGGGTTTTGTAGGTGTTTTAAGTTTTAAATATTTGGTGAAATTAGAGCATTTAATGGCATTGAATAAACGTTGACTAGTTTTGATTAACATAATGCAGCAGATTCATTTATCACTGTAATTTCATCTTTAGTATCTGTAGTAACTAATGTTTAATCTGTCGGGTCCATTTATGCATTATTCACTATGCATTATTAGGGTCTGTTTAAGTCCTTATAAGGGAAATTAAGTAACTGATTTAATTGAGAAAAAGGAAGAATTTTGTGAAGAAAGTCATTTAGAGTGGATGTTGTGTGAAATGGTTCAATTGAGAAAAATTATTAGCCACTTATTTTCACCTGATTTCTGAACAGTTGTGGTGAACGGATTTATGCAAATATTTTTCGGTTTACTGAAAAACAGAAATCTTATTATTATTTTTTTAATTGCATCATTTTTTAATACATTAATATTCTGCATGAGGCAGTAAATATTAGTAAAACAAAATGTGGTTTACCATTTTAAATAGATGATTTCACCTTAATCCACTCTTAATAACTTAATTTTTATTTTATTTTTACATTTTGTTGCTTAAAAACTGCTGGCATTCCTGTGTCTCATTATCATTCTGACGTATTCTGTGTGTGTGTGTGTGTGTGTGTGTGTGTATATATATATGTGTGTGCGCACAGATGTATGACAGTAGAATGAGCAGGGTAAGCTATGTTCAGTCCTACTGAACACATACCCGGAAACATTCACAATAAAAGTCCCCCCCCCTCCCATTCCCTCCCTCGCGTAGAATCACATGATCAAAAACACATTTTTTTTTTTCCATCGTCGTGAAACAGCATGCAAGGATAACTGAACAACAATAGGCTAGTAGTAATATAATAATAGTAATAATAATAATAATAATAATAATAATAATAATAATAATAATAATTCCAATAATAACCCAATACAAAATAAAATCTTACAATGCAAACATGACAGTAGGTTATGCATTAGGTTATTGCTAAAGTACCTAAACAGTGTTGACCCCCTTTTCCCGGCCTCGCTTCACAGTCTAAAACCACCGAAATAAAATAACAAAAATAAGCCAAAAAATAAAAAAACGACAAATCCTTCATATTCAGTGTAGCGTTTTTTTTTCGTCTTTCACTTGAAAACAGCTTGGGATAAGGGAGCTTATTCGGCTTATTCTCACAGTCTATAAATAATCTAACTTATACACAGAGATCCGTTTAATTGGAGGAGACGCATTAATAATAATATTAATAATAATACTTACAGTACTCTATCTTATCTTTTCTTTTTTAACCTCTCTCTCTCTTTCTCTCCCTAGCTAGTGCTTCTGAGACAGATCCATATCCATTATATACACACACACACACGCGGGGCTTTCGCAAAGCAAAGTAGTGGCTAATAATTTAGATTCGCAAATTCATTTCATCTCTTTTCTTTTGTACACACATATGCAAAAAAAAAATTAAATTAAATTAAAAAAAATAAAAAAAACTCACGCTCTCCCAGTTTCTCTCTTTCTCTCTCTCTCTCTCAAACACACGTGCCAAAGCCTTGTCTGGGTAGATCTGGTATCAGGTAATATTATTATAGAACATCCCCAACCCCTGCCCCGCCCCTAAACCCGCCCCTTCAAAAATGTTCAAAAAGTTTAACCCCTCTACTTCCTCTTTCAAAATAGGAGTCTCTTTCTATGTTCAAAGTAGGAAAGGTTGAAGTCCCTGAGACAGATGCGTTCAGGCCACATCTGAAAGTGATTGTCTTGAACTGGAAACGAAATAAAATAAAATCAAATAAAATCAAATAAAAGCAGAGAGCTCGCACGTCTTCTCGAACTTTTTACCATTAAAAAATAACTACACAAAAAAGAAAAGAAAACAGAAAAAAATTGATCAAACGTAACATCAAGGGAATGAGTACAAATAAGTGCTCATTTGCTAATTTCTTCGTAAGTGCTCTCGTATTCGTTAACGTAACTCCTAAAGTAATTTTGTCTCTGATTGCATGATACGCTCAAACGCTGAGTTTGGAGTTGGATCTGGGAAAGGATACTATGGCTTTGCGTCCTGGACAGATCATACTGTGGTAAATATAAAGCATGCGTTAACCAGTTTATCTAGTGTTCAGATAAACCCACAATTAATCTTAGAGTGGTATAGATATAGAATTGTTGAATAGTGAAATTGGATAGTGAAATCGCTAACATTTTTGAATATGGTGAATGAAATCATACCCTGAATTATGGTGCCATATCAACCACCCATAATTATTATACACAACACATCAGGGTGCTAATTTTTTTTACTCTTTTTAGCAAAAGAAAAATGGTGATGGCTCAGTCGCTATGCTGAACTTTTAAAACAGCAAAATCCAAGTGATGATTGTCGAGTGATTGCCAGTTTCTCTCTTGCCTAATAAGCCCCCAACAAATATCTAGCAGGTTTGACACCTGTACCAGTTAGTGACTGCTACAGCCAATATACAGAGTGTGGAGAATCGTTTTTAACCATATTTATTCAGATTTATTCTTATTTAGATTTTTTTACAAATTAACACAGGAAAACTTCAAATGAAAATTTAAATTTCTTGTGCATTGCCTTAGTTCTTGCACATATTTGCACAAGTTTTTTGAGAACAGTCAGGCTTGTTGTGGGTTTTTTCTGGTGTATTTTATGATGTAATTCGTGTTGCTGATATAATTGTTTCCTGGTAACATGACAAGCTTTTTGAGGCGTGAGCTAAAGTTGACGCACATGAGGGAACAGCATTTGCCTGAGAGAAACAAGGACAGGGATCGGATCTGCACTGCTCTCCTACACGAGTGCACAGTATTGGATAGTGTAGTGGATAACATTACACAACATCTTGGTATTGCAATAAATGTTGGGGAAGAAAAGAAAAAAGCAGGTTCAAACAGATTCAAATAAATAATACAAAGCTAAATGATTGTCTATCAGCTTGCGTTTACAGTTGCAACAAATATATTGCAAAGAAGTGATTCAAGTTGCGACTCAAGTCGTGCTGCATTGTGCTTGATTGCAAGTTCAGCTGCTGTTGGAGTTGGGAAGTTGGGAGCTACTTCACCTTAAAGTGGCTACGAGGTTATAGAGCTACACAACACCTGCATAAACCTTCATACATTTTTAGATTTTAGATTTTTAGAGATGATTACAACAAGCATTGGTTGATTGTTGTAACCTTTTATGACAACTGATTGTGAATGCCTTATTAATTTCATAATATCAGTCCTAAAAGGCTTGTGAAGGTGTTATGTAGGTAACATTATTAATACTTTTACTTAATAAAGTACACTGCTTAAAAAATAAAGGGAACACTTATGACTTATCACAGGAGAACACAACAAAAAAGCCCTATGTGGACGGGATTAGTTTCTCTGGGGGACGTGTGTAAAAATGATTTCACACTTCTACTCAGTGATAAAACTCCTGCATCCAGACTGCAGTTTAAAAAACAGGAGGACCAGTGAGTTTTTTTTTTTGCTTTCTCGGTCACATGACTTTAGGTGACATCAGGTTTTTCACCTGGAGCACGATAATGGTGTCTAAGTGCTCTAAAAGACACTGAAACAGAGAAGAGACACTGACTCTTATTTCAGTTTGGGGTGAAGACCAATTTGAACATTTTTTTTTAACAACTCAGAAGTACAGTTCACAACTACAAAGTGTGGGAGTTTGTATAGAAAGGAGTCTGTGAGCTGTGTCCAAACATGCGCCTAAACTGTAATTACGGTGCGCGGCAGTGGACAAATAGCTATTTTATTAAATGCAAGGAGACGAAATTTAGAGATGTGCATCTAGACAGGACTAAAATTACTGGAGGACCACAAAGTTCAGAGAAAAACAGTAGATAAGTCAAAATTCAGCCTGTAATTTTTAGAGTACGTCTGAGAAAAACACATACATGATTGTTCTGGACAGAAATAAAATTACAGAGGATAAAAAACCCCATAAAAGTGAAAGTTACCCCAGATCCCCCAGAGAAACTAATCCCATCTGGATTAGGCTAAAGTCAGTTTTGTCACTACTGGTAGAAATGATGGCACGTTCAAGACATCCAAAACCCTACATGCTATCATTAGAAGGTTTATGTGTTTCCCAATATCTCCCCGTCTTAAAATCACGGAGGAGAGATTTCAATTCTTTCAATGTTCACTGGGTAACATGTGATTTAAGCGTTCCCTTAATTTTTAAGCAGTATAATTCTTCAAATAGTAAAGTGATACTGATACTTCTGAACCAGACCAACTTTTACTGAGCTTCCTTGTGTGTTGGGATTTGACAGTTCATCTCTGTTTACAGACAAAGAAAAATTGAGGTTGAAGTAGCCGCTAGTTATTTTTGTGGCCTTCCCACTGAAACCCCGCCTACTCCACTATACTCTGATTGTTCAACAGCATTATTGCAGTGAACTGAATGACAGGACGGAACGAGATCAGCCGTATTCATTTTGCAAAATATATATATATATATCTCTGTATCTTCTCATGGAAAAAAAAAGAAAAACAAACAAAAAAAAGTTACCATTATCAATTCTCATGAAATTCTCAATTCTCTTAGAAAATCCTTTACATTTCCATAGTTTCTAAGGGTAACCTTTGTTTTACCGTCTGTACATATCTACATAGCCCAGACAAGGCTTTTTTAAACATACCAAAATGCAAAGAGTGCCCCCCCCCGCTCAGTATACTTTTACAATATTGTCTAAGCTTCACAAATTATGTACAGGTAAAACTACAAAACAGAACAGGAAAGAAAAAAAAAAAGGAAAAAGAAATGTACACGGACAAAACGCCAGCCTTTCCCGGGCCGCTGATTATAAATTATTGACTAAAATATAAACAAGAAGAAGATTTAATACTGGAATACTCTCCAAACTATGGAATTGCTATTTTATCGTCTTGGAAAAATCCAACCCTCGTCCCCTTTTCAATATCACAATATCGTATAAAACAAACGAAACAAACTTACCCCATTAAAAGACAGCTTAAAATGCTCTAAAGTCTGTACATTTCTGGTCAGTCCTGGAGCGCACCCTCTCTAACAGGTACGTATATACATTCTTTTGACTGAATCGGTGAAATCAGAGTGGGATTTTTTGACGGGCAGGACATTCCTGTAGAAGCGGTCGCTGTTCTCTTGCTGGACGGCGTCTCGGACGCTGGGACCGCGCGACTCGACCGCTGGCGCGCTGTCGACGTGAGCAGAGGTGTGTGTGTCTCTCCGTCTCCTCGGCCGCAGGAGCTGGCAGTCATTCCTGTCCTTTCGCGGAGAGAGGGTGTGTCCTGTAGGCGAGTGTGTGCGAGTGTGAGTGTGTCTGAGTGTGTACAGGGTGGCGGGGGATCACTTGGGCATGACGCCGGCAGCGTCAGGGTTGAAGAGTTCCTTATAGAGCGGAGGGAAGAGCACGTTGACCGTCTCAGGGTGTAACTGCTGGAAGGCCTGCAGCTCCTCCGTGTGCAGAGTGCACAGTGCAGCCAGTGTGGGGATCCGACCAATCAGCTGCAAGAAGAAGAGCAGGAGGGTAAAAATTAGAATTATGTGTTTTCTATTGGCCATTGTCTGAAGCGACAAAGCATTTTTGATTTTTTTTCACTGCTTTGACTATGATTTAAATACTTTAAACTTTAGTAGATCTAGGAGGATGTGTAAGGTGTGTCTTACTGTATGTTTAACTGTCATCAGTGTGTAGTCATTTCCCCCGGGTACGTTAAGTTTACATAAAGCGCATTTTTCAGACTATAAGGCGCACTTAAAATACTTGAATTCTAAAATCCTAATAATAATCCAGTGCACCGTATGTATGAATTCTACCAGTCAAGTATTAAGGACCAGTAAAGCTAAATGCAGCGCTAGCTCTTTTGCATTTCAGAGGTGATTGTAGCGTGCATGTTTAACATGTTAAAACAAGATACATGGGGCTAACCACTAGCGGGCTTACCAAAACACTCAGGGTTTCTCAGTCTAACGCTATCAGGCGGCATTTACGAGCGCTAACCGCAGCTGGCTAGCACTGCTATCTGTCTAGCGCTGCTAAATGGGGCTGGTTAGCACTGCTAACCTGGCTCATCCTTGGACAAAATATTGGAAATCTAAGCTGTAAATAAACATAAATGCTTTACCCGCCTGTATTAAGCTGTACTGTATTAAGCTAGAGGTACATTTAAAGTAAATGATTAAGTCGTCAATAAAGGATTTGTAGTAGTTTAGAAGTTAATTGAATTAAAGGAAGCAAGTAAATTAAATTAAAGCTATACAGGCACACATGCAGACTTATTTTATAAATAAAAATAGTGTTAAACAAACCCGAATATGTTTTATTTTCGTGTGCTGCTTTTCTTTCACACTGTGAAGCTCCAGCTCATCCCAAATCACCATCTCAGTTGATCAGGTTTAGATCAGGGGATTAATGTGGAGGAATAACACTTTTTTACTGTTTACTATATAATTCTATATGTGTCCCTTACTATGTGTCTTCATGTCTTTAATATTGTCTATACAATATTTGTATATACAATGTAGAAAATATATTAAATAAAGAAATGAATGAGTTGAGGTTTGCCCAACTTGACTTGTACTATATATTGTATGATAAGTCAATATTGTAATCATCATGCGAGGCATTATCTTTATGTATTGAAGTCGTGATGCTTTAATACATTATATGAACATCCTCTCTTAACCTGTTATTTTAATTTGTCAGAAACAGTAATGGTGTTCCGGGGTCATTTTGACCCGGTGCATGTTTAATTATGCAAAAGATGCCTGAACAAAAATAAAATCCTTACAACTAGTGTAAATATTTTTTTACTAACTCCATTACTAATTATTTAATTAATATTTAGTGCAGTGGTGTTCCTTACCTCTAACAGTTAATGATTTAATTAAGATAATTGACTCGTTTTTCATTAAAAAAAATTACATGTTTAAACTTTTTTAATGTTAAACTACTTTATTAAGTGAAAGACCAACTTATAAAAAACAACAGTTTTACATAATATTGAAACGTAACATTGCAATGTTGTTTTAGTTTTTGTATTTTTTGCAAATATGTAAGATTAACCGTTTTCATATTATATGTTGATTAAAGTAATTAAGCCAAGCAGAAGAAGTTTCATACTGAAAAAAAATACTTTTAACTATTTTTCCTAGATCTTCAAATTGACCCGGGACATAACATGAGGTGTTAATGAAATGCAGTCCTACCTTAGCCAGTGCATCCTCATCCATGTGGTTCTTCTGCATAATGTGCTGGAGAGCAAAATATATCTTCTCCTGGAGCTTCTGTACTTTTCTAGGTTCCATCAGCCAGGGCCGATCTGGATATAAAAACACAGCATAACAGTTAGCTAGCTGCTATTCCTCTTTCAGGCTAGAGTTTCTTCATTTCTACTGAACTTTAGCAACTAGAACTAGAATTAAGCCTAAAAATAACTTTATTTAGATGATAGATTGTCCCAGTACAAAACAGTAATATATTGGTAAGATAATGTAGCAGCATAACAATTCCATTGCACCATTTTAAACAAATGTAATTGTTAACCCATTATTCCTGTGTTGTGGTTACTGTCACACATTTAGCCGTTCTCTCTCGTCTTGTGTTTCCTTTTCTGTTCCTTCTGTTTCTTTTTTGTTTTCTTCCCCATGTGCTCTTAAAGCACATGGCCCTGTGTTATAGTCCTGCCCTAGCTATTAGTGTTGTCACATTGTGTCTTGTTCATAACCCCGCCCCCTTGTTTCCTGGCCCAGGTGTTCCTCACCCTCCTTTTTTATATAAGCCCCTTTGTTTCAGAGTTCCTCGGGGACTCTTTTGTGTGCTTAGTATGCATTTCAGGTTTGTACTGACTGGTTTTCTGCCCTTTTTCTTTTTCTTTTCTGAGTTAAACATGCTAAGCTGACCTCAAAACTCAAATCAGCAGCTTCTCAGAACCTCCGGCATGAAGAGCTAACCTGTGGAGATGAGCACAGCAGCGGAGAACAGGGCGATCTCCTCCTCCGTCAGCTGCAGAGAGCACAGGCTCTTCGCGAAGTCGAACACTGCGCTAACGAGATCGTCACAGCCTGCAGGACACGGGGGAAAAGAGACACGTCTTAGAGAAAGCTTTAATATAATAATTCAACTTTTATATTAATATAATATAAAAAATGAAGAAGTTTATTCAAGTGTACTGTTAGTATACTTCTGTTTAAATTAGACATCTGTCAGATTTTATTATAAAAAATATTATTTTGTAACAGGCTTCATTCATGTTATAATCCTTAACCACATACGTATACACATACATATCCTGAGTATTTCTTGCTTATTTTTATTTTTATGTAGTCTAACAGTAGAACAATCTAATTAAAGAAGAGTTAAAAAGACCTATATCTAAAACTAGTAGTATTGGAAGTATTTTTAAAAGCTCACTTAAAAGACTTATAAGAAATGATTTAAGTATAAAAACACTAGACTAGTAGTTTACAGAGAGTACACCTTAAAGTGTATTTTAAAAAGATAAAAACTGAATTAGAGGAATAGAACAGTACACTCATAAGTTCACTTTTAGAATAGTTTAAAATGTACCTGAACTACATCATTTAACTTAGATGTAAATTACTATTTTACATCTAAGTTATATTTTTGCTCATATTAGTAAACTAGCTGTGTACTACTTGTACACTCAAAACTTATACTTAAAAGTATACTTCTATATACTAAAATTGGGAGAATTCACAAGAAGTATTACAATAGTACACTTACTACATAATATATACATACATATTTCTCTTTGCTATTTGGGCTAATTAGCCTGATTAGTAAAAAAGAAAAGAATGATCTTTTTATATTATGTAGTTTCTGAGAAAAATGGTGTCCACATATGAGGACTTTAGTTTTATATTTCGATAGAACACAATAAAGTTGCGATTAATAATGATGTGCAAAATATTTATTTTGTGCCTGAACACAGCAAAACAAAAGTAGCAATAACAATTATGCCCCTTTGAGCAATACGCCTTATTTAAAGTTCTGCTTTAACATGAAGACATAACAGTAAAAAAGTCAAAAACATTAATATTCACTGCATTTACTGTTTATTTAAATTCCTGACAAAATCAAAATGGCAAGGTGTTAATATCTTCTGCCACCACTAGGTGACAGTATAATGGCCTCATAAAAGGACACCAGGCCTTAGTGTTATGATCTAGACAACCCAGAATGTGATGTCCACATATGTGGATGCCAGGACCTCGGGAGTTAAGTTTACTTAATAAAATGAACTGTCTTTTTGTTCGTAAGGGATGACACAGCTGAAGAAATGCTAATGCTGCTAATAAAGAATGTCTGAAAGGAGAAACAGGAAGTGAAGCTGTCGTACCGAGTGCTTTAAACATCTGCATGCCTCCGTATTTCCCCTCGAACAGAACCGTGTTGTTGAGGGGGTTAAACGCCCGGCACATCCGGACCAGCACCACCTCCAGACAACCTGAGAGAGTTAAAAAACAAATATTAACAAATACTGTATAAAAAACACTGTTATACTGAATTACCTGTGTTACCTGTATTGTTATAAAACAATAAAAAACACAAGAATTTGGAAATAAGTATTTAAGTAGTATATTGAATTACATTAAACTAAAAGTTTAATTCATGGCAGTCTATTTATTTTAAATACACCATATTGTACTTTTTAAAAAGTGTGATCAAAGTTTAGTTTTAAATATTTGATGAAAGCATAATATTAATAAAGTACTTTTCATATATGTTAAGTAAATACATACATATATAAATCTGTTAGTATATTTACAGTATACTTAGACATTTCTCAATATATTTTAAATACAATTAGAAATATATATATATATATATATTTTACAAGGGTTTTCCATCAGTCATTATTAACATTTCTGAACTTTATTCTTTTAACAATAGTAACATATTAAACAACTAAACTAAACCACTTTCTATATTATTTTATTAGATATGATAAAAATTTAAAAAGTCATTGTCACTGTTAATCTGTCTATTTATGTGTTTATTAAGTGCTTATTAATGTTTTTTTTTAAGTATTTACAACTTAATTTATAACCATTAATAAACTCCTTTATAAACTATTATAAACCCTTTATAAAGGACTCTTATTTTGGAGTGGTAATGATCAGAGATAAGGATGATCTGACCTGATTTGAGCAGCAGTATCTGGTCGTTCTGACAGAGCTCCATGAATCCGGTGATGCGCTTGGCGAACTCCACCACGTACTGAATGGCGTGAGTTATCTGGATTGCACACTGCTGCCACAGCACCTCCCTCGACTGAAACACACACACACGCACACACACACACACACACACACACACACACACACTGTAAATATATATACGGATATATGGAAAAAATAGGGTACCACTTTTAAATTATGAGTTTTTTTATTTGACCAAATATATATATATATAATATATACATGATGGAATATAATCAAGAGGAAGATGGATGATCACAAGCCATCAAACCAAACTGAACTACTTGATTTTTTGCACCAGGAGAAAAGCAGCATAAAGTTATCCAAAAGCAGTGTGTAAGACTGGTGGAGGAGAACATGATACCAAGATGCATGTTTAAAACTGTGATTTAAAAACAGGGTTATTCCACAAAATATTGATTTCTGAACTCTTAAAACTTTATAAATATAAACTTGTTTTCTTTGTATTATTTGAGGTCTGAAAGCTCTGCATCTTTTTTGTTATTTCAGCCATTTCTCATTTTGCTGCAAATAAATGCTCTAAATTACAATATTTTTAATTGGAATTTGGGAGAAATGCAGGCAATGCTAATTCTGCTCCAGCAGTGCTAGCTGGCATTAGAAGCAGATTACAGATGGAAAATACTCACCTCTGAACTGTGAAAAAAAAAGCTTGCGTGGGGAAATAGCGGTTTGCGGCTAATGCTAATGCTACTCCAGTCTTGGTGCTGGAGAACTAAACTGAAACTCCTTTATTAAGCTGTACTTTATAGTAGAGAGGCTTTACTGCTCCCTAATACCTGACTTTTGGAAAAATTAAAGCATTTTAAGTGGGAATTATAGTGCGAAAAATTTAAGTAAGTAAATATGTCTGTTTTGAGAATTACTATTCTTTTACACCGGCAAATTTTAGCTTAAAAAAAGCTTAAAACTGTTCCACAGGGCTATTTTTTTTTATTTTTACAGGAAATTTAGGAGTGAATGTGCTGTGAGTGTGTGTAAGTGAGTGTGTGTAACTGAGTGTGTGAACCACAGCACACAGAAAAACGCAGCGAAAAAAAAAATAGAAAAAATTAAGAGTTTGTGAAGTTTTCCATTTATGATTCATCTGAACAGCGAATAGAAAAACTATAGAATCAGCAAATTGCTTTGTGCGCTCGGCAATTCTCCTCATACGCCAGAAATCTTCAGACACTCTGTTTCAAAGCACTGCTCAGTAATTACCCATAATCCATTTGACACAGGGAAATGAGGAGGGCTTCTGATGTGTCTGATCCTCCACCCCTCTTTCAGCTTTGAGTGCTTTATTAAATCCACCAGTCTCTCCCTCGCTTTCTTTTTCACTGAGTTTCACTAACGCTCCTGCTCTCTCCTTCTTCTCTTCTCACATTTTTCTCCATCTGTCTCTTTTTCTTTATTTTTTCACTCGTTTCTGTCTCTATATGTGTATCAGAGCAGATTCTGGTTGTAAATGTTTCTTTATTTCTTTATCTTTTATTATTATTATTCATGTTTAGATGTTCTAAAAAAGGGATGGACTTTATAACACTGTAAGTTAGATTAGATCATATTTGGGAGTTAAAGTTCATATTGTAATGGCTTATTATAGGACTCCTCGATTTAAGAAAAACGGCAAAGGATTTGTATCAACAATGTTTCTGACTCAAAATCACATATATGTAATTAGTAAAGTAAAGTAATTAGTATTGATAAAACTGACACATTTCATGGAGGACAGAGAATTAAAACATTTAACACCACTGACTGGATACCCCTCTTCAAAGTGCATCTATCAGTCTGTACAGTGAATATCCATTAGCACAGCAACACAGCTTAGAGTGCTTTATTAAATCCACCAGTCTCTCCCTCGCTTTCTTTTTCACTGAGTTTCACTAACGCTCCTGCTCTCTCCTTCTTTCTTCTCTTATTTTTCTCCATCTGTCTCTTTTTCTTTCTTTTTTTCACTCGTTTCTGTCTCTGTATGTGTATCAGAGCAGATTCTGGTTGTAGGATAAGAAGAGTTTTGTTTATGTCTGAGATACAAAAACTTCTAAACATACAGCTAATCTTAGGTTTCTTTATTTCTTTATCTTTTATTAGAACTAAGATTAATGTTAGATGGTCGAAAAAAGGCTGAAAACGCTTTTGGGAAACTGGGCCCATTTATTAATTATTACTAGTGTTTATAGTCCTTTTCATTCTTCCCGTCTCTCATCTTTTTTCTGTTGTTTTCTCTTGCTGTGTATCAGAGCTGATTCTCTATTAAAGCTTCTAACATGCAGCTAATCTCTATATTTCTTCCTCTATTTTTATACAAACAAATAAACACCACTGTAGATCAGATATCACTGGGGGATGGCCTTTATAACACTTTAAGTTCATCCTGAGAGCCGATTAGATCATACTCGGGAGCTAAAGTTAATATTGTAATAGTAATTTCTCATTGTAGGACTCCTCGATTAAAGGAAACACGGCAAAGGATTTGT
The DNA here is from genome assembly GCF_023375975.1 of Astyanax mexicanus. Classification (NCBI taxonomy): domain Eukaryota; kingdom Metazoa; phylum Chordata; class Actinopteri; order Characiformes; family Acestrorhamphidae; genus Astyanax; species Astyanax mexicanus. The sequence goes on from NC_064429.1 coordinate 7,723,464, forward strand.
ATCAACTTGACTGTTTCTGACTCAAAATCGCATATTTGTATTAGTATTAGTAAAACTGACACATCTCATGGAGGACAGAGAATTAAAACATTTAACACCACTGACTGGATACCCCTCTTCAAAGTGCATCTATCAGTCTGTACAGTGAATATCCATTAGCACAGCAACACAGCTTAGAGTGCTTTATTAAATCCACCAGTCTCTCCCTTGCTTTCTTTTTCACTGAGTTTCACTAACGCTCCTGCTCTCTCCTTCTTTCTTCTCTTATTTTTCTCCATCTGTCTCTTTTTCTTTATTTTTTTTCACTCGTTTCTGTCTCTATATGTATATCAGAGCAGATTCTGGTTGTAGGATAAGAAGAGTTTTGTTTATGTCTGAGATATAAGAACTCTTAAACATACAGCTAATCTCATGTTTCTTCATTTCTTTGTCTTTTATTATTATTATTGGTAAGATGTGAGCTTCCCAAAAGGTTCTTAGAACTAAGATTAATGTTAGATGGTCGAAAAAAGGGTGAAAAGGCTTTTGGGAAACTGGGCCCATTTATTAATTATTACTAGTGTTTCTAGTCCTTTTCATTTTTCCCGTCTCTCATCTTTCTCCTGTTGTTTTCTCTCGCTGTGTATCAGAGCTGATTCTCTATTAAAGCTTCTAACATGCAGCTAATCTCTAGATTTCTTCCTCTTCCTTTATACAGACACATAAACACCACTGTAGATCAGATATCACTGGGGAATGGACTCTATGACACTATTAGCTCATCCTGAGAGCCAATTAGATCATATTTGGGAGCCAAAGTTTATATTCTAATAGTAATTGCTCATTGTAGGACTCCTCGATTAAAAGGAAACTGCAGTTAAATTTCCAACAGCTAGATGGAACTGCTGAGCTGGAGCTAAAATGGTAGATGCTCTTTAACAGCCTTTAATAATAGGAGTTGTCTCAACTTGACTGTTTCTAACTCAAAATCACATATTTGTATTAGTATTAGTAAAACGTAAAAAAGATACATCTTGTGGAGAAAAGATAATAAAAACACTTAACATCAGTGACTGGATACCCCTCTTCAAAGTGCATCGATCAGCCTGTACAATAAGCATTTATTTGCACAGCAACACCCCATGTAAAAAAGAAGTATATATTTAAATTATGCTGAATTAGGTCTGTACTTAAGTTATGTTATTTTGGAACCACTAATTTGTACCTACTAAAAATGATATACATTTTCACTGAATATAAACTGAGTATATTAATCGTATGTTATTTTCACAATCACCACCAGACACACCAAACAGCAAATTTAGATTTAGAGAGCACATTTAACCACTTACAAAAAGTAGAGAAGCAGTAAAAAAAAAACTAAAGAACGCAGATTCAAAATAATGTTTTGAGTTTTTAGTTCGGGATAAGGATTGCTAAAAATAGCATTACACAGGACCCAATCATCTCTTTTTCCCAGGAAACTCTGCAAATACTGTAATTTATCTTAATTATAATTACTACTACAGTATATTGACTTACTACTGTTACAGCACACTCTTTTCATCCATGTCCATTTAAAGAGATATACTATTTTAAATGAAACAGAGCATTTCCTGTTTTGTTCTCTCCTAACTGAAACCTCACCTTGCTTTGGTACATCTTGACCTCCTCGTACGAGTGCGTCTGCCAGGCAAGCTGCTGAAGCTCCTCGGCTGTGTACTGACACGTCTCCAGGTGGGACTTAATGATGTTCTGCGCGATGCGATCTGCAGAAAAAGAGAGAATATTTAGTTTTCCTTTATTTAAATAAACAAATAAAATAAAATAAAAAGACGCTCGGAAGAAAACGCAGCGACTCGGTTCTGATACATCAGCTCACAGATGCAGCCTTGTGCTGATCCACATCACCCTAGGAGTGATGAGGGGAAAGAGTAGAGCGCCATCTACTGTACCCACCCAGAGAGAGCAAGACTCCGGCAGCTGATGGCAAGCTGCATGAACCGGATTTAAACCAGTAATCTCTTAAACATAGTGGCAGCGCCTTACCACTTGGAGCCCTGGCCAATGACAAATACATTATTTAGATACCTTGTTCAAAATCCATCCTTTGTCAGTTTTTTTGAGTGAAAATAAAACTAAAAAAAAAAAGAATCTGTAACAGGCCAGGCTCTCCTGATGGACTGTTTTGGAAAATGGTTAATAAGCACAGTGCACGTTGCATTATAGCTGTCAGTCATGCCTCTCTCAATACAACAATAACCAATTAATAAATAAATAATGAGTGTGTGTGGTAATAACCGTGACAGTAATCACAGTGCACGCTGATTCCTGAAGCTGAAGTAACAAGCTAATGTAGGATATCATATTAACTTGAAACCCCAAATCTCCATAGAACTCATGAGTGGATTAACATGAGATATTGAGGGCTATGACTAGCGTGGAAAACAGAAAAAGTCTAAGATGGACTTTGTTAAGCTAAGTTGGAAATGTTAATATTGAGAATACTGTAGACAGAGGTTCGACTAATACAAAAACATTGCAATAATACTTTTAATTTGGTTAACTGACAACGTAGGCTGACTTAATATCGCATAATGTAGCTAACAAAGAAAAAGCATTATATACAGCTCTGGAAAAAAAATAAAATACCATTTTAGTTTCTGAAGTTTTTCTGATTTTGCTATTTAAAGGTTTATGTTTGAGTAAAATGCACATTGTTGTTTTATTCTATAAACTACAGACAACATTTCTACCAAATTCCAAATGAGAGTATTATCATTTAATTATTATTATTATTATTATTATTATTATTATTATTATTATTATTATTATTATTATTATTATTATTATTATTATTATTATCATCTAAGATGAAGAGCTTTCAGACCTCAAATAATGCAAAGAAAACAAGTTCATATTCATAAGGTTTTAAGAGTTCAGAAATCAATATTTGGTGAAATAACCCTGGTTGGTTTTTAATCACAGTTTAAGTCATGCATCTTGGCATCATGTTCTCCTCCACCAGTCTTACACACTGCTTTTGAATAACTTTACGCTGCTTTACTCCTGGTGCAAAAATTCAAGCAGTTGAGTTTGGTGGTTTGATGGCTTGTGATCATCCATCTTCCTCTTAATTATATTCCAGGGGTTTTAAACTCATCACTTTTAAGTGCGCTCTAATTTGTTTCACAGAGCTGTATTTTTCTCAGGCTTGAACTTGCAAAATTATTACACATCTGCCTCAAATTGTATCGCTATCTGTAATAGATTTGCATATGAGGATTCTGCATGAACTGTATATCACACTGCTAAATAAAAACAATAAACTTAATATAACTGTGCTTATAATCTTCTATTCTGTGATTCTTACAAAACATGCATACAAAAAAAACTGATCAAAACTGAACATTTAATACAGAGCAAATACTAAAGGTAAAACTAAACAATTTAACTGATTTAAACTAATTTCAGCAGCATTTCATCACTTTCTTAACTAATTTCTTTTTTGAGCAAAATACAGTAAGATTTTTTTTTTTTACTCTTGGTAAACTACCATTTTTTAAAGCTTATTCTTTAAATATGTGCTTATTTTAATAATAATTGTCAACACAACTTTGAGAGACCCAATTTTAACCCAATTTAGCTGAGCCATCTCATTAGCATTTCTTGAAATTTTCCAAACAATAGCGGACAAGCGTATAACACCACCGATACGTGTGAAGTCAGACTCCGCCTTTTTTATAAACTTTTTTACCTTTTCACTACATTACATCACTCTCTTCACTACATTACATCACTCTCTTCACTACATTACATTACTAAGCAGCATTACAGCACATTTTGAGGAAAGCGACACATCCCCAGCTCTGATAGAGCAGCTAACAGATGCCTGTGCCCACCAGCATTACCCAATTACAACTACAATCACAGTGGGAGTAATGAGGGAAGAGAGAGCGCCATCTAGCCACACAGAGAGAGCATAGCCAATTGTGCTCTCTCTCTGACTCTGGCTGCTGATGGCTACTGAAGTATTATATATATGACCTGTGACATTTTATTTGGATAATGATGGATTGCTACATACCCAGCTCCCCCATGGAGACCCCGGGTGCCAGCTGGCTGTCCTGGTACGAGCTGTAGGGGAAGAGGTTGGGCACGGGCGTCAGGTCGTAGATCGGCTCCTGCTTGATCTGCTTCATGCCGGCCATGTCCAGGCCGGACTGGTCCGGGCTGGGCTGGGTGGAGTCCATGCCGTAGTAGCCGGGCGGGGCTCCGTTGGCCTGGCCCTTGGGCATGTCTATGAGGTGGCCATTGGCGTAGGCGCTGCCGAGGTCATGCCCGAGGCTGCCCAGGCCGGACGACAGGCCGGTGGAGTAGACCCGGGCCAGGGCCTCGGCCTCGCCCGTCTGCTGCTGCTGCCGCTGCTCCTGCAGGCGCTGCTGGTGCTTCTGCACCTCGGCGTACAGCGAGTCCCGCTGCTTCTTAGACATACGGCCGAACTTCACCGCTGCAGGACACAAAGTTAAAACCTTAACAAGCAGACATTTTAATCACATTTCAGCCTGGTTACACGCTAATATCTTTAGGATATCTATTTAAGAATTACATAAAAAGGTTCCATATTTGACAAGAAATTTTACTAAAAATGTTTAATAGAAAATATTTTGCAACTTTGAAGTAAATCTGCAAACTGTTAAAATATAATGAATACAATTGGCTCTTTCCTGTATTGAATTTTAAATTCAATATTTTCCAGAATACACATCAAACATTTTATGTCATCCAAACCTTTTGTTTTATTAAGTTTGTCTAGTTTCAATGTTTATTTTTAATTATGCAGAATTTGGGTTAATTCATGTTACTGATCTGGAATTATTAAGTGGAGTAGAGAAAAAAACAGGCAGTTTTTTTAAGTATCCTGTAGGAGAGTCCTCAAAGCCCTCAAAGTATTCAGAATAACTTATTTTACTGCAGAGAAAAGGGGATTTGTATTATCTACACTTAAGGCCTGTTAAGATATAGAGAACATTATAGATTTACTTAAGCTTTATTTTCCCTGAAAATGTGGTTTACCATGGCTTGCATACTTAATCGAATGATGATTATAATGATTATCAATATTCATTGCAATACTAATTAGCAATACTAATTAGTCTTAAGGCTAAAATGGGCTCATTACCTGTAAAAAAAAATATTCACAAAGGCAATTCCAAATACTAATTAAGATTTCCAGTCTGCAATAGTTGGCAGTTGTGTGGAACCTAACTGGCAACACTTTAAAATAATAATCCTGTATAATGGGCTTTTTCTTTATTATATAATTCAGTGTTTCTAAAGTGTGATTGTAAAGTTTTTACAAGTATATCTTAAAGTGGGTTTATAAATTAAAACAAAAAAAACCAATTATTGCATTTATGTACAAATACTTTAAAAGTGCTTTAAAATGGCTATTTAAACACTTTACTCCATTAGTTAATTTACTGAATTTATTAATAACAAATAGCATTACAGATACAAATGTAAAATAAAAAATAATTATTATAATAATAAATAGCAATAATGATTACAGCTGTAATTGGTATATGTATATATAATATATCTGTATCAGTTCTCACCATCGCGGGACATTCCCAGAGCGAGGCATTTCTGCAGTCTGCAGTGCTGGCAGCGGTTCCGGTTGGTTCTGTCGATCAGACAGTTGCGCTGGCGAGGGCAGGAGTAGGAGGCGTTGTTCTGTTGACTCCTCCTGAAGAAACCCTGCAGCAGGATACAGAACAAAATTATAATAACTATTATAATTATATATAATTAATATAAATAAAGGAATAGAAAAAAATGACTCCAAAAAAATATTATGCTGACAAAACTAAAAATTAAAAATATATATATATATTTTTTGCTTAAGTAAAGTTCATTTAAAAAATATATTTTGACAAAATGAATACAATTCCCAAGAAAACAGTTAACATTGCTATTTTTAAAACATATATATATAAAAAAAAGTGTCTTGTCCTTGTCCTGTCCCCTGTCAGTCCCCATGTCTTGAGTGCTCCCTCCTGTGTTCATTTGTAGCCCCGCCCCCTTCATTACTATCCCCAGGTGTTTCCTGTTTCCTATTCTCCCATGTGTTTTTAAGCCCCTGTGTTTTCAGTGTTAGGTTTCTGGTCCTTAGTTTTATTTATTTATTTTTTGTTAGTTTATTCAGTTTGTTTATTAATTTTTAAGTGTTTATTTTAGTAGTCCTTTCTGTTCATGTAGTTTAGATTTGGTTTGTTAGTTTTCTTGTTAGTAAATTACCCTGCATTTCCCTGATATCAAGTTTATTTTGACAAAATTTTAAGAAAATCGAAAATCTGTATAATAATTTTCAAATTTCATTCATATCTATGAACGGCCCTACAGAAAAAACAAACATTTATTCAGGCCACAGTGGTACAAAGAGAAAGCAAGGCCAGTTGTGTGTTCTGATCCTTAAAAAGTCTTAAAAAATGCCAAAAACTAACACTAACCTTACACCCCTCACACGTGATGACCCCGTAATGGATCCCTGAGGATTTGTCTCCGCAGATTTTGCATGGTATAACTTCAATTTGGGCTGCAGAGAGAAACAGAGAGAGAGAGCATTAGAGAACGGGTTAATGCACCTGTTGGGTGTTAGATAAGGACGAATATGACATAATCAAAATCATATCAGATCACGCCAGACCCCCTCTGGATCTTTTCTAATACAGGTCTTCTGATAAGAACTGAGCACACTGTTCTCTTCAGGAGAGAATATTCTGTGATAGACCTCCTTAATATATATATATATGTATTATAATGATTAGTTTAGTCAAAAATCAAATTACAAAAAAATACCACCTTTACACTAACTGTAGCCAATCAATCAATTATAGAACACTAATAATAGTTACAATAAAAACTGCTGTATATTGTATAAAAAAAATCAATATAAATTAATATAAACTGAACATAAATCAACTACAGAGCTGAGCTAATCTAGCCAATTAACGCTAGCCAGGTTAATTGTTGTCATGTAGGCTAACCGCAAATTAAAGAGTTCACTGCAGGCAAACTCTTTAAACATGAACTAACCCATAAAAATGTTTAGTGTAGTGCTCGTTAGTTAACTAGCTGGTCAACAGTGAATTAATATGGCAAATGTGGATCAACACACTTAACAAGCTACCAACAGCAAAAGCGCTAGTCCATGCTAATTCGAATATGCTAACCTCAAGCAGCTAAGCATCAGCTTAATTACTTAATTACCTCAGTTGTTGAACATTTGTTTTAATGCCTTGTTTAGAACAACCTGTTCTACATGTACATGTACATGTTCTGAATTTTGCTTCTTTAATTTTAAACTGGGGCTACAAGGCTATTGTGCTAAGCTAACAAGTAGCAGCTAATGGCAATAGCAGCTATATTCCTGCAGTACAGAATGCTGCGGTTTCAGGACTGCAGTTCTGAAAGTAGCATTATGCAACTAGCTAAGAGTACCTTGTACCTCAGAAATTAGCAGTAGAGCTGTGAGGCTAATTTAGCTAACAAGTTGTGGAAGCTAATACCCAACAATTAGCACTAGAACTATAAGGCTAATGTCACAGTGGAAGCTGGTACCTCAGACATAAGTACTGGAACTATGAGGCTAATGTAGTTAGTTAGCTAACCAGTAATTGAAGCTTACTCGGTAGTCACAGGAAGCATATAGGAAATTAGCACTGGTACAAGAAGTCTTGTGTAGCTAACAGGCAGTGTAAGCTTGTAACCCAAGAACTGTGATTTTTCTTAACCCTAATCATGGCACCCATTTATAGATGAAGCCCCGCCCTTCGAATGAAGAGCCTATAAGCTTGTTGCTTGTACATCTTTAGGCTACAACTGTTCATGATTGTTTTTGGCTACAAACTGGCTACAAACTGGCTACAAACTGTTTTTGTCAGATCTTATCAGTGATGTAAAATATGGTGCTTAAATGGTAATTAGACCTTTAGATTAGAGTATTTTGATTTCTCCCCAATTAAAACAGATATGCCAAGATTGCCACTTGCCTATAAAGAGAAATATTGTTATACCTCACAATTTAGCACTGGAGCTTAGAGGCTAATGCAACTACAAGTAGTAAAAGCTTATACCTCATTAATTAGCAATTGAGCTTAGATGCTATGTGCCGTATCAGTAAAAGATAGGACCGGTGTTTGCAGATCTGTCTTAATGTAACATCGGGCTTCTAAAGTGTTTGTAATGACGCCTAAGTGCCTGAGCAACAATTTTTTGATAGTGATGATGATGAGTGTATAATGTTCAGGGGTTAGAAAAGCTAAACTATTTATGTGAAAATATCAAATTACAGTAAGTGGTGGCTACTCTTTTATAAAAGTTACAATACACACTAATCCTGACTTGCTTGATTGATTATCTCAATCTGTTCCATGGTTTGCATTTCACTGGGAAATGAAAATTATAACGAGGAGAGACGAAGAGATCCGCAGAGAGAGAGAGAGAGAGAGAGAGAGAGTGAAGATGAGAGAGTGAGCCAGACTCGTCTGCATGCTGAGACTGCACACTCACTATAAAGAGATTAGCCACCAAATCTAATCCTAAATTATTTCTACACACGTTCTTCCCCCTGCTCTACACTGGCTTATCTGATGCAGCAATTCTCAATTAATCTTTCCACGCTTGAGCCCACATTCCACTGTGCCAGCGTCGCGAGCGCAGAGAGGAATGAACTAAACGAAGGGAAGCGCTGTGGTTAGCCGACAATGAACTAGAAATAACCTTCTCTGAACTTTTTAAACCATTGTGATGCTTATTCAATAAAAAAGCTTTGTTTTAATGCTGAAGTATAGTCTATAATTCATTTATAACATTCAGTTCAGTAGAGTTATAGTCTACAAGTAACAGAAATTAGTCAGCTAAGAATGAGAGTTACTGAGAGTAAACAAAAGTCAATAGGAGAAACTACAAGCACCAAGATCTCCAAACCAACATCTATGTGTTTGTAAATTGTGTACAGTCTGTTTTTTAGGTAGTTTGGGTTTTACACTGCAGTTTAGTGAAAGAGAACAGAAAAATAAATTTGGTCATCATCACTCACGTAGTCTGCATCTCCCTATACTTCACATTAATTGGAATTAAAAATGTTGCCACTTTCAGGAGGCAACTTTTTAGGCGTTTCCAGGTGCCAAATTCTGACTTCCTGCAAGAATCCTTTGAGCATACACTTAAAAAAACTATGAGTAAAATTTATTTTTAAAAAAGTTAAGCTTTTTTTAAGTAAATTTAATTTCAGATAAATTTAAGTGACTTCAACTCGGTTTCAAGACTTAAATGTTACACAGAGTAAATAAGTGAACTGAACTTCAGTCAATCCTTTCTTTTAGTAACCTCTACTTAATTTCTGCATACAATATTACCTAATTACAATTAATACCTAATTAATTTATTCAATATTATTATATTAAATTGTAGTTAAAACACACATTTAAATATTTACATAATCTCAAATATTTATTTTGTAAACAGACCAAGTCTCATTGTCTCAACATGTGGACGGCATGTAATATATTATTTTTAGTTTACTAGTATAAAGAATGTATTACATGCCATCCATGTGTTATAATATATAATGTGTCATAAAGTATTTGAGTAATATTGTATAAATTAAATAACTGTAATTAGGTATTGTACGCAGAAATGAAGTAAAGTTTACTAAAAGAAAGGATTGATTCAGTAAAAATAAATGAAGTAAAGTTTACTAAAAGAAAGGATTGACTGAAGTTCAGTTCATTTATTTACTCTGTGTAACATTTAAGTCTTTAAACTGAGTTGAAGTTACTTCAATTTATCTGAAATTAAATTTACTTAAAAAAAAAAAAGCAAATGCAGAAAGTTGCGAAACTTTTTTAAAGTCAATTTTACGCGTGTTTTTTTTTTCAGTGCAGGTGTGTCCAATAGCAGAATGAATGTTACAAATCCCCCCTTAGATTCCTTTTATTTCTGTTCATAAATGCAGAATATCAGATTTCATCACAACACCAGTTATTTTTCTTCTTCTATTGTTAAAAGGTGAGACAAAAGCCTGTCTCAACTTCTTGTAATTGATCTAAAAAGTTCAAGCAATTAAAAAAAAAGTGGTTTAGTTGATTCTGGTCGAAACCACCTCTTTTGGTATTTTTGGTCTGGCCTGTAGTTTGCACCACTTTTCGCACCTGCTATTTTGAATTGAAATAAACTGAGAAGTCCAAAAGCACAGACTAAAAAAAAAAGTAGATGTAAAAGCCCTCTAAAAGTATGCAAAACTTGAGAAGGACTTTTTCTTTAATTCACTGGGGCATACAAAAATAATAAGATAAAGATACATTTATCAGAAATTATTATTTTAGACTTCAAGCAATATTTATTATACCACACTTAGTTCTGACCCTGCAATGTGTGGCTGAGAGTCATTCTATGAGTACCATTATCAGCTGGTAATGCACTGTAATCAAAGCTTTCCATTCGGTTCAGTATTATTTCTCCACATACAGGAAAGCTAGCAACGATGCAGCGCTTACAAGCCAAACAGCGCAGCTACAAACAGAGCAGCAATGGAACTATTTTAACTGGTGGAGTTTTTGAAATCAAACAGATTATATTTTCTTGTCCTCTTTAACTCAAAATCTTTAAATAAACAGAATGATACTGGAACTGTGGTATAATCACAATAATACACTCGAGGTTCGTGCTATAACCTGTAATATTGGCACTGCTGTGCTGATCTAGGGCACTCTATCTGCGAGTGCCGATATTAAACATTATAGCACGAACCTCGAGTTCATTATTGCTTAATTAAAGTACACATATACAGTAGAACTAATGCAAAGTGTCACACATCTCACAATGGAGTTGTAGAGGTTCCTAATGGTGTCCAGCTAGTGTATTTTACATATCCCATGCAGCTCCAATATTCTCACACAGTTCTTGCAGATTTTGCGCTAGGGGTGGAGCGCTGACAGCACAGCCAATAGCATCCCACACATTTTGTGGTGCATTCAGAGAACAATTAAAACAATTAAAATATGCAAACACTATACACAAATAATGTTAAATTACAGTAAATAATTTGTTACAAGATTTTTAAGAATTTCAAATGTTATCCATCCATTATATTCCACTGATATGATATCAGCCACAAACCCAATACTAACATATAAGCCTAAATATTATCAATATATAATCCAATATATACCCGCCTACTCCACTCGACTCACCTTTCAAGTTTTCAGTTACAGACAAAAGTTATAAATTAACCAAATCAACAAAAAAGGAAATAAATTAAAGACTGAAGTTTGCTTACCCACAACATCGGATTTCATTTTCTGTGAAAGCACCACACACACACACACACACACATAAACACACACACACACACCTGAGACCGTGCGTGTGCTCACAAGCTACTCACGGGAATGTGAGCGAGCCTGTGTTCATGCGCATGTCTAGATGAATGTATGTGTGTGTGTGTGTGTGTGTGCGCAGATGTGTATAATAAGCACGTGCTGATAATCTGTGTGAGAGAATTTATGCTCAGGACGGCTGGCTAGTCTGGCTTAGCCTGAGAGAAGACTCTGTGTGTGAGTATATATATATATATATATATATATATATATATATATATATACATATATAATATAAAACACACACACATTATACACGTAAAAAAAAAACACTGGAAATAATTAACAGATGCCTTCAGTTTCTGAATCAGTTTCTCTGATTTTGCTATTTATAGGTATATGTTTGAGTAAAATGAACATTTTTGTTTTATTCTATAAACTACAGACAACATTTCTCCCAAATTTCAAATAAAAATGTTCTCATTTAGAGCATTTACTTGCAGAAAATAAGAAATGGCTGAAATAACAAAAAAGATGCAGAGCTCTCAGACCTCAAATAATACAAAGAAAACAAGTTCATATTCATAAAGTTTATAATGAGTCCATAAATCAATATAAAACCCTGGTTTTGAATAACAGTTTTCATGCATCTTGGCATCATGTTCTCCTCCACCAGTCTTACACACTGCTTTTGGATAACTTTATGCTGCTTTACTCCTGGTGCAAAAATTCAGGCAAAATAAAATCAAGGAAAAACATCATCATTAAGTGGTCTCTTATTATTTTCAATATCTGTATATATATATATATATATACCAGGAGTGGCATACATTTATCCAAAAGCAGTGTGTAAGACTGGTGGAGGAGATCATATATAGAAGATTTGTGTGTATGTAGTGTACATTAACAGTGTATGTGTGTGTGTGTATAAACTGTATACTAAGTGTGTGTGTGTAAAGTGTATTAAGCATATATTCAGTGTGTGTGTGTGTATGTGTATTAACTGTGTGTTTATTAAGTGTGTGTGTGTGTGTTAGTTGTATGGAGTGTGTGTGTGTGTTCTCACTGAGTAATCTAATGGGATTAACTCACACACAGACAGTGTTACAGTCTTGTCCAGCGCAGATTCTTTAAGCTATGGTCAGAACTGCATCTCTATAGAACTCTGTCTCTATCATGCTTAAACTTCCCCCCAATGTGTGTGTGTGTGTGTGTGTGTGTGTCTGTGTGTGCGTGCGTGTGTGTGTATATGTCTGTGGGCAGTAGGGGGTGGGAATTTGCCCTCTGTGACCCTCAGGCCCAAGCAACACAAGGTCATTCCCACAGAGATGTCACCTTCAGTTCACCGCTCCTGGGTAACTGGACATCTGTCTGCCTTCATCACATAAAACACAGATTAAATTAAATTCTGATTAAATTCGTTTCAATCGATAGATAACATAGATACACAATTACAATTAATTAATCATATTGATCCCAAATGATATTGCAGTGTTACAGTAGCTATACAAATAATTACACATAAATATAGCTATGGAAAAAAATAAAAAACACTTTAAAATGATGAGTTTCTTTCATTTTACCAAATTAAAAAACCTCTGGAATATAATCAAGAGAAAGTTGGATGATCACAAACCATCAAACCACCAAACTGAACTGCTTGAATTTTTGCACCAGGAGTAAAGCAGCATAAAGTTATCCAAAAGCAGTGTGTAAGACTGGTGGAGGAGAACATGATGCCAAGATGCATGAAAAAAAAAATAACTGTGATTAAAAACCAGGGATAGTCCACCAAATATTAATTTCTAAACTCTTAAAACTTTAGGAAGATGAACTTGTTTTCTTCTCATTATTTGACGTGTGAAAGCTCTGTATCAACTCATCCGTTGATATCATGCTCTGAAATGAGAGAAAAACGATTTTTATAAAAACACATCATCCTTAACTGTAAATTAAATTGTGAATTAATCAATAAAATCAATTTATTGCCCAGTTATATTGTGAGGATTGTGTTGCATTCAGCAACAAAAAACATCAGTGAGATCCAGACATTGACCATCACAACCCGGGGGGCTTTATACCCCTCTAAGATCATGTTTAGACTCCAGAGATTTGTATTTTATTGTACTTATTGCACAAGACAAGCTTAGTGTGTGCATGTACACATTTAAGTCAATTATATACTTTCCTAACCTTTAAAAAAACGCTTTTATTTTGGTATTTCCTGCCTCTGCAGCACCCTCTCTGGTTCCACTGTGCTATTATAGTCGTGGATGATATTTCTGTGTACTACGCATCACAATGTGTAGATCAGTTACTCAATAAAATCACCTCCCTGCTGACGATGTCCAACCATCTGCGTCTCACCTCTATCAGAGGCACACTGCTGCTGCTACTGCAGGTCAGCCAATCAGCTCTCTCCCTCCTGCCTTGCCTCTAAACCCATACATCACCCAGTGCCCCCTCAAACAACCCCTCCCATTGTTTTTTTTTTTAGCATTTTTTAAAATTTGAGCTGAGGGTGTTGTCAGCAAAAAAAAAAAAAAAAAAAATCAGAGGGTTTAGTGCTCCTAATAAAAAATAAAAATAATAAAAAAAAATAGCTGAATGCATTTATTTAAATTTGGGGTGTCCAAAATCAACATTGATTTTTATGTCTTTTTATATCCAGAAAATATTAACCCTTTTAGACACGAAAATCTGTTTTCTGTCTGTAATGCACACAAAAAAATAATTTTAAAAAAAAATATATATAAAATCTATGTAAAAATGAAATCCAATTAGCTTTAATGTCCATTGCATTGGATGCCTGTTTATCATTTTATTTTATATTAATAAAAAGGGTTCTAAATAGCATAAAACTAGAAGACAGGAGCCCTTGTTTTTTTCAGTGCTGTGTTATATTGGCTTGCAAACCTTATATTGGCTGGTTCATGGTTTATTTTAATGGACAACAGCTGTCAAAGAAAAAAATAAGAAAATACATTATGACCATTGTTGTAATGGACGCAGGGTCTGAAAGGGTTAAAATCAGCTTATAAATGATGATAAACTGTATAAACACAGATGATTTTCTGTCTTTACTATTCTGATATAATTCATTGGTACTCTATAATTGGAAATACGAGAAACACATCAGACAACAAGAGGAGGGAGGCAGTGCGTCATTCTTGACTTGTCACATCGTTTCAGTGCAGTCAGGCCCCTACAGACGCGACGCTAATGAGACCCTCTGAACGGGGGAAGAGGTGGGAGGGAGCTTGTTTTGTTCCTCCTCATTCATCCTGTTTCATTCTCTGAGCAGGCTGTCTTCCTTTTCTGCCTCTCATTAAGTTCTCTTCTTTAGTTTAGCACTGGAGCCACGAGGGTAACAGTAATGGAAGCTGATTAGCTTGATGCTAATTGTATACCTGATTAATCACTTAAAACACAGATTTGCTTTTGTGCTTTCATGTAAAATTGGATATTGTCTAATATTACTTAACTATTAGACCTATTTACACTCTGGGTGTGTCATGTAGATCATATAAGACATACAAGATGATCCACTGCCTGGTCTCTATGTTGTAGGCTGTAAGAGCAAGCATCTTTTTTTATTTTGTTGGATTTGTATAGCATTTTTTATCTAAAATTTGCTAAGTACAAATCTATTTTACCAGAATTCAAATGATTTTGAATTATTGTGCAAAGGAACAATTAAATGAACTTTTATTTAAGTCTAATTAATTGCTTTTAATCATTATTATTAACTCTAGAAAGCTAACACCGGGTGATTTTTACCCACACAATTTGTTTATGTGATTTTCATTGTGTTGCTGCTGTCTGAGTTGTATGGGTCTTTGTGTAGCTTCATTGATATCATTAATGTTATGGTTGATTCCTCCTTTCATTTATGTTTTTTTTCAGGAGGTATGCATTCAGATGATTATTTATTCAACTTTAGTGACAGAAAGTAAGATATTTTATGGGTATAATATACCCGATTCTAGTGATAAAGAGTAAGATATTTTATTGGTGTAATTTGATTTAATTGTAGTTTTAGTGTCTTTGTGTGTCTAAATCAGGCGCTCACATGTCTCAGGAATGGGTGGACCAAAGACCAAGTTCCCAGCAGCTCTATTTAATATTTTTTTAGTTAGGACATTACCTGTTAAGAATGACTTGATTTTACAATCATTTTTCTGCTTTTGCTATTTTATAGGGTCATCCATGATACCTTTTATCTTATCATTTATTTATCTAATTTTAAGTGTTTAGGGTTAAGCATATTTAAGGCATCCAGGCTTACAGTGTGCAGGTATAAAACCTAAAACCTACAACCCTGTGATTAGTAATCCAGCACTCTAATGGTGCTTTTCCACTGCATGGTACCTGCACTGCTCAACTCAACTGAAACAATACACTGCCAGTATAGTACATCATCTTCAGTGCAATAATAATAGCGTAACAATGGAGCAAAATTAAGGTATTGATTAACTTTCCTCGGTTTGTGGTTTTTGGCATTGCCTAGAGTGGCGATTCTTTTTGTCCAATCAGTGCTCTGCAATTACACTTTTTTTTTTCCAAGCTCAGACCGTCTAGAACCTCACTCCAGGTACCATGTACCAAATTTGCGTAACGGAAAACAAAAAAGCAGAGAAAAGTGGAATCAAGTAATTGTAAGAAATCGTAGCCCAGATAGGATTTGAACCAGCAACCATGGCGTTATTAGTATCATCCTGTAACACGGATTGAGGCAAATGAAAACACTTAGAGTACTCCACAATGCTAATACTGGTGCTACAAATAGACGTTTTTTACACGCTTTAAATAATCTTTTACTTGAAGTAAAGGATTTATTAGTTAGACAGTGATATCTAATGATGCATTAGATATCACTCATAGTCACGGGGACTTCTCAATGAAGTAAAAGTTTTTTGCGAACAATATGTTGTTTGTTGCTCCAGAAATTACAGCGATAAACGATATTGTTGACTTGTATTTTAAGACTATTAAATGGCACTTATATAATACCACCCCTTTAAAGGCAATGCACATTTCTGTTTATGCACCTAATACACACTGTGAGGTGCAGAGGCAGGGGAAGCATGGGTCTCCCCCACACTATGACATGCAGCCCCGGTCTGTCCCAGCTGGCCTGCGTTGGACCGGTACAAAGACCCTGCCTCAGTCTTTACTCGAGAGATATGCTGATGGTGAATGGAAAGCTGAGCTAAGACATAAGACTGGCACTGGACCGTTACCATGTTTGTTCCCACTTTATAATAAGTGTCCCTAAGTACTATGTAGTTATATGGTAACAATACATGTAACTACAGTGTAACTACTGATGAAGTACACATTGTTACAGATCAACTACAGAGGTACAGGGTATGTAATTACACATGTGTTTTAATTTTGACTTGTGTAAGTACACATGTGTACTAGAGGGAGGTACTAGAGGAAATTTTTTCTAATAACAATGTGTTTTAATTATGTTCATTCACTCCCTGTGTCTGTGTCTCTCTGTGCTTCCGCACTACCAGGTCATGGTGGCCATACCCCTATCCCCAGAGGCACAGTAACAATATATGTCTTTTTTTAAATGCAAACACAATGGGCGATATCACGATTATTAAAATGATTGAGGTCTTTTCCATTTATTAAACGATAAGTCGATAATGTAATTATTGTGACAGGCCTAAATAAAATGTATCGTACTTTTTCTTTCATTTTTAAAACTAGCGAGTAAAGTTTGAAGGTAAAGTCAGTACCGCGCTGGAGAACTGGGTACAGAAATGGAGCAGTTCTGAGAGAGTGTGTGTGGAGCAGAGAGAACGGCCAGTTCTGTACAACTGGCCCTCATCAAGGAACACTGGACTGGATCCACTTCTGACCCAGTTTGACCAGTGCCAAAATCAAACTGGGTCAGATGAGCAGAATGGACCGTAGGTGAACACACACACACACACACACACACACACACACACACACACACTCAGAGATGTTGTGTAAAACCATGTCAGACAAAAACAGTCCACAGGCGCTTGTCTATTTTTATCCTGCTAAAAGCGGGACGCTCAGCGTTCGGAGCGTAACGGTATTGATGGACGTGTCAGGAGTCCACTGATGCTGTAATCGGCCAATTGATTGGTTACGGAATCGGACTGCTTTACAATTAGATTCAGTGCTGCACTGAAATTAACATTTCAGGTTCAAACCAGCGTTAAAATGTATAATAGTTTTAGTCAATTTTTTGGGGTTATTATTAGTTTTAGTCTAGTTTTAGTCCACGAAAATAAACAACATTTTAGTCCAATAAATGGTAGTCACAGTCTTACATATTTTTTATTTTTTTTCTAGTATCATAATATTACAATTAAGTAATATAATTTATTATAAATAATTCTCCCATTCGTCAGTCTTTGAGATTTTCATTTAGTTTTTATTAGTTGATGCAAAGTGTCATAAATTTCATCATTGTTTTCGTTTTCAAGTATAAATTTTTATTTCCTCATAGTTTTCATTAATGAAATTAACACTGACCAGAACTAAAAAAAAAAAAAACTATTGGCTATATTGACTAACTTACAATAACGAGATAGTATCTCAAAGAAATAACTTACTACCTAAAAATAACGACTTACTACCTAAAAATAATGATACAATATCTCAAAATAATGACTTACTATCTTAAAATAATGATACAATATCTCAAAATAATGACTTACTATCTTAAAATAATGATACAATATCTCAAAATAATGACTTACTATCTTAAAATAATGATACAATATCTCAAAATAATGACTTACTGCCTCAAAATAATGACTTACTGCCTCAAAATAATGACTTACTATCTCAAAATAATGATACAATATCTCAAAATAATGACTTACTGCCTCAAAATAATGATACAATATCTCAAAATAATGACTTACTGCCTCAAAATAATGACTTACTGCGTCAAAATAATGACTTACTATCTCAAAATAATGATACAATATCTCAAAATAATGATTACTACCTCAAAATAATGATACAATATCTCAAAATAATGACTTACTGCCTCAAAATAATGATACAATATCTCAAAATAATGACTTACTGCCTCAAAATAATGACTTACTATCTCAAAATAATGACTTACTATCTCAAAATAATGACTTACTATCTCAAAATAATGACTTACTATCTCAAAATAATTACTTACTATCTTAAAATAATGATAGAATAAAATAATATCTCAAAATAATCGTGTATAATGCTGCCAGCTTCAATGCTAGAGCGGGTATGCTAGCTAAACCATGTGAGCTATCACTGATATTAATTTGATGAAAGTACCACCGCTGCTAAAAAAAAAACATCCTAACTTTAGAGAGATAGGAACACTGTAATGCAAGATGATCTAAAATGAACTAGTCATGGTTTGTTGTTAATTATTCACTTAAGTCTTTTCACTTTTTTAAACGAATACCAGAGGTTTTAGGCCATTTTTAACCAAATTCTTCATTTTGGTTGCCAAATATCCGGTGCATCCTTAGTTAAGCTAAGTTCTTGGCTTAACTGCAAGCTAAGAGTTGCAGTGGTGGTCGCTGAGGCACAGCAGTGGCTTTTCTGAGGGGCTTTAATATGAGTCTGAAGTGTTTTATATGTGATGTGTAGGAGTGTAAGTGTGTGCGTGTGTGTGTGTGTATATAAATGTGTGTGTGTGTGTGTGTCCGTGTGCGTTAGAATGGCCGGAGGGGCTACATGCGTAGACCTGTCATAAGAAATAAGGAGACGTCCGTGTCTGTGTCGCGGTTGCCAGGGCGACCAGCGCCTCCCTGGGTTTGTGGGTGGGAGGCCTGTATAGTCACAGTAATCAGCCACACCGCCGTCACGCCGCAGCAGGAAGTGATGTCATCGCGGCCCATCCCCCATCACCCCCCGGGAGAAAAGTAAAAGTAACATCTTGGTGATGCCCGACGCTGTTTCTTGAGTTGTACTGTTTGTGTTGTTACTGGGATGCAACTTGGGTACCAAATGGGTGCCATCATTACAGACCACCTTAACCCTCCTGTTATGTTCTATAATGAACTGTAATCAACATATAATATAAAAATGGTTCATCTTACATATTTGCAACCATCCCCTGCAAAAACTACAAAAACTAAAACAAAGTTGCAATGTTATGTTTTAATGTTATGTAAAAATATTATGTTTAATATGTTAATCTTTCAAAAGTAATAAAGTAGTAAAACATTAAGAAAAAAGTTTGAACATGTATTTTTTTATGAAAAACGAGTGAATTATCCTTATTAAACCATAACCTGTTAGAGGTAAGGAACACTATTGCACTAAATATTTATAGAATAATTAGTAATGGAGTTAGTAAAAATACATAAAAAATATATACACTGCTTGTTAGGATTTTTTTGGGGTTTCAGATCATCATTTGGATAATTAAACATGCACCGGGTCTAATTGAGTATGCTACGTTTACAGTCTTTACAGCTATTTTGTTGTTACTTTGCTCAACTAACTCATCAGCATCTTTAAAATAATATAAAATATTAAAAAGAGAGTTTGCTGTCAGAATTTGATTGAGCAGTCAGTCAGCAACACAACAGTAATAAGCCAGATAACCTGTACAGGCAACCCAACTGGGAACCAGAACATTTGTTTATAATATTATACTATAGTATTTAGTTATACTGACAGCAAAACAGCCTCAGAGCACGATGCATCCGCCACCATGTTTAACAGTTACAGTGATACAGTGTTTTCTTTCTATTATCTTATCATATAGAACAGGGGTCGGCATTAGGCTGCAAGCATGAAACATCTGGCCTGTGAGGTTGTTTAAACTGTAATGAACGATAATGAAAAAAATACAAAATATAATAAAATGCTTCTCTGGCGAGCTTTAGTTTACATTCCTCCCCTGTCTCTCTCTCTCTGTCGCGCTCGGCGTGACTTTATTTTACGCCTGTTCTAGTTTTTTTCGCTTGTTTTTGGGCTCCCTATGTCCTTATAAGGGCGTTTTTTCCTGGCTGTGTCGCAATTCATTAGCCAGAGCAGCAAAGAGTATTGGACCACGACCCTGTTCCTTTCTTCTTGGGTTTACCTGCTTCATTTTCCAAAAACAGATTTTTGGAAAAAATGACTTGGAAAATATCTGTATTTATCTGTCTATCTATCTAAAACATTTTGTCAGCCGTTTTTTTTCTGTGTTTTAAAACGGGTATTGAACCCACATATCCATACACTTTCTTTGCCGCTTGTTTTAATTCCATGATAATGTAAAATTGACTTGAATACAGACAACACTACAGAAAAAAATGGTGCTCCAGACCTAAACCACTGGTAGACCAATGTTTGGAGGCTCTTAGGTTGAAACTGACCCTCCAAACATCTTTTTTTATTTCAGCTGATGAATGTGATGAATGTTTGGATTTTCTTCCAGACCTTAGGAAAGTGACTACACTTATCATCTTATATATCTGTGAAGATGACCTCAGGCAAACTCTACTTGACACCAAATCCTCTCTTCTCCCTGAACTCTTTTAGTAGCACTGTGATTGTTGTTGTTGTGTTAGTGCTGTTAAAGTTAGCATACAGAAAGTCTTTTCCACAGCCTGGCTAGCCGGCGAGCTGAGCGCTGTTAGTCATGAGGGCCGGGGTTATCCGCGGGTTATGTAAGATAGGGGAATGCAGCGCTGGCGATTCCATGCTTAATACGAGCTCAGCCCTGCAGGCTTAGCCGAGGATGGACGACACCATAATACCTCTCCGCTGCAGCTAGCCTAGCCGCTAGCACGCCAAAGCCCCACAGACCAGCTGTGAATGTACTGCTAGCATTAGCATTGCTGGAGAGTATTATGATGGCAAAGTGCACCAATGTTTTAAGAAGTAAAAGAAATGAGATTGAGAGGGAAATAAAGTGAATATATATGTGTGTGTGTGTGTGTGTGTGTCTGGCACGTGGACTGTAATAATTGATTCTTAATGATATGAGACTCTTCCTGGTCTCAGGAGAAAAATTATCTCTCTAAAGATTTATTTAATTAGATCCATTAAGTGGCTAAGAGTACCTCTGCTCCACAACTAAGAACACACACACATACACACACACATATATATATATATATATATATATATATATATATATATATATATATATATATATATATATATATATATATATATATATAAATATTTTTCTATTTTAGTCAGTTTCATGGGGGTAGTGTCACTGTCTGAAACAAATTGTGGATTTGATATCTATCTATCTCTGCTCTAAAATCCATTAATCACTAAAACCACTTCAAAAGATGGTCTGAGACGCATTTAAAACAGACACAAATCCAAATAATCACCAAAAACACTATAGAAGATGGTCTAAAACACATTTAATACAGATACAAATCCAACTGATAACCAAAACTACTTTACGAGATGTTCTAAGACTGATCCAACTGATTACCAAACTCATTTCAGAAGGTGGTCTGAGACACATTTAAAACACATACAAATCCAATCACTCGAACCACTCGATGAGGTGGTCTGAGATGCATTTAAAACCAATACAAATCCAATCGATCACTCAAACCACTTCAAAAGTTGGTTTGAGACGCATTTAAAAAGGGTACAAATTTAATTGATCGCCAAAACTCCTTCAGAAGTTGATCTAAGACACATTTAATACAGATTCAAATCCAACTAATCACCAAAACTACTTTACGAGATGGTCTGAGGCTGATCCAACTGATTACCAAACTGATTTCAGAAGGTGGTCTGAGACACATTTAAAACATATACAAGTCCAATCACTCAAAACACTTGATGAGGTGGCCTAAGATGCATTTAAAACCAATATAAATCCAATCGATCACTCAAACCACTTCAAAAGTTGGTTTGAGACGCATTTAAAAAGGGTACAAATTTAATTGATCGCCAAAACTCCTTCAGGAGGCGGTCTGAGACACTTTTAAATCTGATCCAAATGTAATTAATTAGCAAAACTACTTCAGGAGGTGGTCTGAGATGAATTTAAAGCAGATACAAATCTAATTGATCACTAAAACTCCATCAGGAGGTGGTCTGAGACACATTTAAAACCAATACAAATCCAATCGATCACTAAAACCACTTTAGAAGATGATCTGAGACACATTTAAAACAGATACAAATCCAACTGATCACCAAATCCACCTCAGGAGGTGGTCTGAGACGCATTTAAAACAGATACTAACACAACTAATCGTTTAAAGCACTTCAGGAACTTCTTAAATTGGTCTTAGATCAATTTAAATCAGGTACAAACCCAACCGAAGTTGGTTTGAGACACATTTAAACAAAAAATACATATTGCATCCCTCACACCACTTCAGGAGGTGATCTGAGACGCATTTAGAATGGATAAAATACAGTCACTTAGATATAGAACAGTCTGAATGAACACTGAAGTATTAATGGCAATAATCTGCGTTTTTAACATTATGTATGGATTAGAATACATAAAATAATGTTTAAAATGTAGTAAGACATGCAGTGAATATGTATATGTATTAAATATGGATGGAATGTTAAACTGGCTGGGGAATCTTTACGGGTTTGATTCTGATATTCTGTTATCTGGCCGTCTGCCCAGCGATCCTCCAAAGCTGTGTATGAATATTCTAATCAGACGCTCTACTGTTGGTAATGCGCTGTGTAGGCGAGAGATTATTTCCACTGCATAAACACACACACACACACACAAGCACACACACACACACACACACATACACACAAACATGTCGAATTTATGTTCCTCATTGAGGAGCATCCCGTCACACATAAAGCCAAATTGAAGATGGCAGCTATGGCCGTGCTGTGAGTTGTAAGAGCATCAGTAAACATTCCTTAAACCAAGTCCTACAGTAACAGAACCACATTATCACACTTTAACACTATTTAACATTATGAGTTAGTTTCCAGACAGGGATTAAGCCTAGTCTTGGACTACACAACACATCAAATGGAGATTTTTGATGGAAAGTATAAATTTTCTATGATTAAGCTTAATTTCTCTCCAGGAAACCATAACTAAATAAAATATACCAATTTATTCTTCTATAAATATTAATCTGTGAAAAAATACTAATTAAATTAATATGAACCATTTTGTAACCTATTCTTAACATCTAGACTTAAACAGTGAGTTTTTGTCACTGTGCCTTTAAGACTGATAAACTCAAATGACCTCGGTTCTGATTGGCTGTCTCACTCAAAACCAGTCAAGGCTAAAATGCTCCTCATAGATTCAGTGTGAATGGGTGGGGCTAACTCACTGTAGGCTAATATATTGTACTGTATATAAATACAAATACAGAATTATTATTAATCATAAACATGATCATTATTTAAAAAAATGTGCATTGTTTATTAATAATAAAATCATCCAAACTATGAAGTAAAAACTTCTTTATGAGGTAGAGACTCCTGGAATTCAGGCTTTCATTTAACAGCTGTGCTGAACTCATCAAGAGTTAATTACTTGAATTTCTTGTCTCTTAATAAAGTGTTTGAGAGCACCAATTGTAAAGTAGTGAAGAGGTACACAGTAAAGAGTTACAGGTATACAGTGAATAGTGAATATTTGAGTAATGTTCTAATACATATTATGAAAATAAAAAACTACTCAACTAAATAAAGAAAAAAAAAAAGAAAAAAGGATGGAACTGGCTCTTTTTTTTTTTCTTCATTTATTAGTTCATTGTGTGGGGCAAAGTAAACCCCATACTAATCAAAGCCTTAATTTAAAGCCTAAGTGTTTTACAATATGTGTATGTCTACTAGTAAAGTAAGTCACAAATGTATATAAAAGCCCAGTTATGCAAAAGTACATAAATAAAAATCCTGTGATATACAGTAAAACTGTCGGAATCTTGAAACATATTGTGATATACATTTTTGGTCATACCGCCCAGCATTACTTTAAAAGACTGAACAGGTCTACTGGTGTTAAAAGCTGTGTGTAGAATCAGAATGAGTATCAGGATTATCCAATAGGTGAAGGTATAGTAAGCTCTTCTCAGGGTTGGTAAGGAAGTTTGCTGCCACTAGGTGCCACTGTATCTAGTAGTCTAGCAGAGCGACAGGGTCTCTTGGGGTGCTGGTTGTATAAGTAGGACCAGGGGGGTCCAGGCTGGACTGGCATGTGGTGTTCATCCATTTTTAACACCCATGACTTCGGGGGAAGCACCAGAAGACACATGCTTTAGGGGGTTCAGATATTATGTTGGCTCCTCAGGCGTCACCAGCAATGCTCTCATGAACCATGTTGGATTCTTTAAGAAGGTCAGCTGGTTGTTTTTTTGGATGTGTTAACATTAAGATTGATGTACAGCAATCATACAAAGAGAACGATTTACTGCAATCCACTATAAACACTTTAATAATACTTTAATTTTTTAAATTTCACTGCTGGAGCAGCATTAACATTACCCACTAACTGTTGTAGCCGTTTGGCCATTCAGAGGTGAGTATTATCAGCCTGTAGTCTGCTTTAAGTCCCAGCTAGCACTGCTGGAGCAGTATTAGCATTATCCGCTAACCATGCTAGCCATTAGGACGTTCAGCTGTCTGCTGCTAGCCCCGGCTATCACTGCTGGAGCAGTATTAGCATTACCCACTAACCGTGGTAGCCATTTGGTAATTTAGAGGTGAGTATTATCAGCCTGTAGTCTGCTTTAAGTCCCAGCTTGCACTGCTGGAGCAGAATTAGCATTATCCGCTAACCATGCTAGCCATTCGGACGTTCAGAAGTGAATATTATCAACCTATAGTCTGCTGCTAGCCCTGGCTAGCACTGCTGGAGCAGTATTAGCATTAACCGCTAAGCGCTAGCTTTTTGGACATTGAGAGGTGATTATTATCCGTCTGTAGTCTGCTTCTAACCCTGGCTATCACTGCTGGAGCAGTATTAGCATTCTCCGCTAAGACAGTTTATAGAATGAGTATATTAGTCTTAGCAGGGATGGTGGTTCCAGCACACGTTAACATTAAACACTTTATTTTATCCATATTCTTTTCCACTAAATAATAAAAACTAAAGAAACTAAATAATACGGACTGCCACTTTAAATCTAAAAACTTAAATCGTATTATTTTTGCATTGATGTGAAAATACTTTCACATCTTTCATCATTTCATCCTTAAGACATCTTTTTTATCTGATATAGTGTATGTGATGAATTATGTGCTATATGTGTGGGTGTATACTCTGTACATGTACACATATATACAGTATATATATATATACTATATGTGCTCTTCTATAAAGAGACAGCCTGTCCTGCCTGTCTAGTGCATCGTGGGTATTAACTGATCAGGCCAGAGGCTCTTCTGACTGTCCTGGCATCAGCTGTGCTTCACTCCAGTATTACCGTCATGTGCTGTGATTGGCTGCTGCACCAAGCCAACAGAAGGGTTCCTATTGGCTGGTGTCCAGCATATTGAATATATGCAAATGTATGGATTCAGCATCATTCATTATGCTGTTATTATGTTAATTTACTGTGTTTGCAATTAAGTATGTTGTAGATGTCGTTATGAATAGAGGATGATATGGCAACAAATATAAGCTTAACATACATTAAATACTAGTGACACACTGATTTCAGTTCAGATCTAATTCCAATAATCAATATAATACAGTAATAGTCAAATGTTTGGACACACCTTCTCATTTAATGTTTTTCTCCAAATTTACCTACATTGTACATGCATACTATGAAGAAACACCTTCCTGATGAGAGCCAGTTTCATCATAAACTTAACTGAAAGCCTGAATTCCAGGTGACTCTACCTCATAAAACTGACTGAGAAAATCCAGCAGAGATGTACAAAACTGATCATCTAACTAAGCAAGAGGTGCTAATATGAAAAATCTAAAATATAAAACATATTCTGGTTTGTTTAACACTTTTTTATTTATTAAATATTTCAAATAATTATGTTAATATTTATCTATATAGTTTGTGTATATACAGCTCTGGAAAAAAATAAGAGAGCACTTCAGTTTCTGAATCAGTTTATCTGATTTTTTGCTTTTTATAGGTTTATATTTGAATAAAATGAACATTGTTGTTTTATTTTATAAACTACAGACAACATTTCTCCCAAAGTCCAAATAAAAATATTCTCATTTACAGCATTTATGTGCAAAAAATAAGAAATTGCTGAAATAACAAAAAAAGATGTAGAGCTTTCAGACCTCAAATAATGCAAAGAAAACAAGTTCATATTCATAAAGTTTTAAGAGTTCAGAAATCAATATTTGGTGGAATAAACACAGTTTTAATCACAGTTTTCATGCATCTTGGCATCATGTTCTCCTCCTCCACCAGTCTTACACACTGCTTTTGGATAACTTTATGCTGCTTTACTCCTGGTGCAAAAATTCAAGCAGTTCAGTTTGGTTTGATGGCTTGTGATCATCCATCTTCCTCTTGATTATATTCCAGAGGTTTTTAATTTGGTAAAATCAAAGAAAATACATTCTTCATTTTTAAGTGCTCTCTTATTTTTTTTCCAGAGCTGTATATAAAAATATAAATGAATATTAATACAGATGTTTACACAGCTTTTACACAATTACACTTTGAGGCAGGTCCTCTCAGAAAGTAGTTTCCTATAAACAGATATTTACTTTTTATTCATTCACATTTATATCTGTGAATTTCTTTTGTTGCTAAAAAATATATGAGCAATACTGATAACAGCACCTACATCATTCTTTTATTAAAATATCGGCCCTACTTTAAAATAAGACTACCTTTATAAAGGGTTTATAAATGGTTTACAATAAGTTTACAATTAGTTTATTAATGGTTACTAATTAGGTTGTAAATGCCTAAAAAAAACATTAATAATCAGTTATAACACATACGTAGACATATAAATATAGATGGCTGTGGGTTCACTATTTGTCAAACAACAGGTCATTGTTGCTCTTTCTATGTATGCGTTATAACTGGTTATTAATGATTTTGAATGCATTTACAACCTAATTAGTAACTATTAACTATTAATAAACGTAATGTAAACCATTTATAAACCCTTTATAAAGGTAGTCTTATTTTAAAGTGGTACCAAAATTTCGATATCATTTTTAGTTAAATAGTTGTGTGCAGATGAGGGGTTGGGGGTCCTTAGACTCTGATGAGTGAACCAAACGACCTCCCTGTGACCTTGAAAACCTCCTGATCTCCTGACCCTGCTCTACATGGGGACTCTGGATAAAGCCGGAGAGTGTGTGAGCGTTTGTCAGGATTAACGAGGCAGGGTGTGATTTTACTGACAGGAGAATAGCTCAGACGTCTTGGTCCCTCGTTCCGGGTCACGTGGTCACGACTGTGACAAGAACTACTACAGCGTTCAGACCAGACATCAACAGAGCCCAACTCTCATCCACTCTGACCTGCTCTGACTCGAGACCTGTTGTTCTGATACTTTATTTAAATGTAATTACTTTAACTGAGTACAAATACAAATATGTTGTTTATTCTTAATTTTTTTTTAAAGGCTGCTTTAACAGCCTTTAACATGTGGCCTTTAAGAAGAACATGGTTTGGGTTTGTTTATATATATATATATATATATATATATATATATATATATATATATATATATATATATATATATATATATATAGTATATTATATGCAGACTCTGAAATAAAAATAAAAATAAAATAATCACAAAGGAAGTAAAGTGTAGAGCAGTTTAACATCTTAAACCCTGAACTCATAGTGAAGTTGTTCCCCTCAGGGTATCTTCTTTTAGATACTGAGGTTAGTTTTATGTAATGGTTAAATGCTTGTATGCAGTGTTCTGGGCTGTAAGAGCAAGTTGTAAGAGCGTAGCTGTTTAAATGCACAGTTATATTGCTTTTACTTAAGAAATTAAGAAATTAAGAAATTAAAGCCTGATTAGACACTTTGAAAGTTTGCCCAGCTTTAACTTTTACTTAATATTAGAATACTAAGTCGTTTTCAATTATTTTAACATAATTTAGTAGGTTTTATACTTGCGAATATAGTAAATATATATAAATAAATAATGAATTTTGGCTGAAAAGGAAATTACGGAAAGTTTATCAAATTAACCAGCAGAATTCAAATTATTGAATTCGTTTATTCAAAGGTAAAATTATACATTGCTGTAACAGAAAAGAATCCTTTATTACAGATAAAAAATAAATAAATAAATAAAAAGTGTGAAAAAGGATATTTATAATAAATCATCTTTTATCTTTGTTTAACTTTTTGGTACTTGGGTTAAATAATATATTAATTGATTGATTTTAAATCAAAATGTTAGATTTTAACTAAATAAAAAATATAAGTTGAACAAAAAAACGAATATATTTAGGTGTAACAAATTAGAGCAATTTTTTTAGTTTGGTCCAAAGTATCTTTTTTTTTTTTTGTGTAAGCAAGAAATGCACTGACCCCATCAGACTCTTAACCTTTACAGTTTCTCCAGATTCCAACTTATTAAATTTATAAAAACGTATAAAAAAGGAGCAGTAAAGTCACTCCGCTGAAGTACAGAGTTATACAGGAGTTTCAGTGAAGTTTCTCCAGCACCAAGGCTGGAGCAGTATTAGCATTACCCGCTAACCGCAGCACTAATGTCCAAAATTCTCAGGACAGGCTTTCTAATGAATGCACTCAATTACTATAAGTTGATGTATTTTTGTATTTCTGTGAGATTAAGGCTCTGATTGGCTGCACTGAATTCCTCCTAATTCAGGATGCACTCAATGCTGAAGTACTCCTTTTAACTTCAGTGTGAGGGGCGGAGCTAAACTGTTGTAGGATGAATAGGTGCATAAATACATGACAATGCATCGATTATTTAAAATGAACTGAGGAAATTTCTGTTTTCCATGGGCATAGAGAGAACAGGGGGTTGCCAAGATTGCAATAAACCACTAAACCACAAGATTAATAAGCAGCTTATCAAACAGTGAATATGAATTTGGACTCTGTAACAGTATTATTAAACCTTCCTCAAGCTGAGGATTTGTTTACCCTTGAATTTAGGTGCTTACTACAGTGAGGCTCCACACTGTGTGTGTGTGTGTGTGTGTTTGTGTGTGTGTTGTTTAAACTGGCTAAGTAGGTTAGTAAGTCACTTGCCTCAGGGTGGTACAACAGAGTCATATCTGGCTGTTGTGGTCCAATGTCCCCTCCCACCCTCACACACACACACACACACACACACACACATTGACAGAATGACCTTCATATCTTTCATAAACACAATTATTACATAATGGGCCATAATGGGTCAGGAGAAAATCCAAATAACTCTCGTAACAGCAGCAAATCACCAGCAGCTCATGATAATGCTCTGTACAGCAGCGCTAGTCTGCCCTGCTGGGAATTCTGAGAGATTAAAGTAGAATAAAGTAGAATAAAGTAGAATCTTGTTGAATTTGTGGAATATATCGACACCTAGGGCCTTATTTTAGTGATCTATAGGCGAGCCATCAATTGTGCACTGTGCAGCTTGATTTAGGGTGTGTCGGTGTGTCTTTGCTATCGTAACCACGGGAAAAGTACACTTTGCATGGCTTGAAATGTTCAAAAGGCATGTACTTATTCTCATTACCCTCCAGTTACTTTCAGATTTACTTACATCTTTTATGCTTTACCTCTTTAAAATTTGCATTTAATAAAATAAAAATTATAACCAAAGTTTTTGTCATATGCTATATGTGTTTGTTGACTATTTAAATAGCCATTTAAAAAAATCTCCCCCCAAATCTACCCACTTTTACAACCAGAACACATGTTATGTGACTTTAAAAGACGTATGCACATCACCATAAAATCAGATTGATTCACCTCAATTTGAATTTAAAAATAAGATCTTATTGGGATTTTAGCTTTATATTATTTTTTTGTAATCTAAAACATTTAAAATTTAAATTCTAAATGTTTCAGAATTAAAATAAAAATTCAGTTAAAATTCAAAATTAAATTAAAATTAAAATTCAATTAAAAGTGCTCGTAAGAATTATGTTTTCCCCGCCCCCCAGCCCCCCAAGTTATGTAAACTATATGTGATTCTTGTACTAATACAGTTGTAATTATGTTCACTTTCGGCCATACAGTTTTTAGAGGATTAAAAAATGATGTCATAGTCATAGTGACCTTCATATTATCCAACACAAATGTGTGAAAAAGTTGATATTTGCAATATATATTTTTATATAATCCTGGACGGATGTGAAAGCGAGTTATATGTTTTATATAACTGCCTGGAGTCGAATTGACTTTTGCGTGTTTCGAGCCACATAAGGCGTATTTTTTGCACGCTTATGATACCAAAGACACACTAAATCCAACTGCATAATGCGTAATTGACCAGTTAACATAGAGCACTAAAATAGGGCCCTTAGTGTTGCGTTTAATAAGATGTAGTCTTTATCATTCCAGTGCTGGTAGCATTAATAGAAGGAGTGATAGAAGATTAAATCTTTCTAAGTGCTTTCTGAATTTATGAATGGTGTAACTGGTTACTCCTGTGTTTCCTTCATGTAATTGTAGGCCCATCACGATAATTGCAATATCAATTTATCAGACAATAAATAAATCTGACCCCAATAATTTTGCTAATTGTGATTTGTTCACATATATAACAGTGAATAGCATTTTATTTGTATTTAAAAATGTAATTTTAATCTATTTTTTATGCTATTCTCTTATCATCATGTCAGTTGCATTTAATAGTCTTAAAATTACAAAAATATCGTGTATTTCAATAATTTCTGCGACAATATATCGTCCACAAAAAAAATCTAATCGTGACAGACCTGTATATGTGTGTGTGTGTGTGTGTGTGTATGTGTGTGTGTGTGTGTGTGTGAAGTATGGTAACATCTCTGCCTCAGGCTTTAATCAGATTGAGGGGAACGAGCTGCTCAACTAAAGTGGCCCCCAGGGGCCGGCTCACACAAAACCATCACCTGACTCTCAGTCTCTAAACACACACACCGCTCTGTACATTCTTATCTGTCCGAGTCTTTCTCTCACATCTCTCTCGCTCTCTCGCTCTCTCTCTTTCTCACACGTCTGCTATCTGTCCTAACATTATCTCTCCAGCGCTTTCTCTCACATCTCTCTCTCTCTCTCTCTTTCTTTCTCTCTTTCTTTCTCTCTCTCACTATCCAGCCCCGGCTTATCTGGCCCTTTCTTTCCTATCGCTCACACCCTTCTTCTAAATTTCTCTCTAAGGATCTCGCTTTCACACACACACACACACACACACACACACACACACACACACACACACACACCTAACTCTTCACAGGCGTTTCGCTTTCAGATCCGTCCCGGATTTTCACCTAAGCAAATTAATCAAAAGGCTCTATGTCTTTCCTTTAAGTTGCTTAAAGTCATTTTATATCTTATATATTTGACATTTTTCAGTTTTTACAGTTTATACAGCTCTGGAAAAAATTAAGAGACCACTTAAGCTCCTAAATCTGTTTCTCTGATTTTGCTATTTATAGGTTTATGTTTGAGTAAAATAAACATTGTTGTTTTATTCTATAAACTACAGACAACTTTTCTGCCAAATTCCAAATAAAAATATTCTCATTTAGAGCATTTATTTACAGAAAATGAGAAGAAATGGATGAAATAACAAAAAAAAAAAGATGCAGAGCTTTCAGACCTCAAATAATGCAAAGAAAAAAAACAAGTTCATATTCATAAAGTTTAAAGAGTTCAGAAATCAATATTTGGTGGAATAACCCTGGTGGTTTTTAATCACATTTTTTTTCATGCATCTTGGCATCATGTTCTCCTCCACCAGTCTTACACACTGCTTTTGGATAACTTTATGCTGCTTTACTCCTGGTGCTAAAAATCAAGCACTTCAGCTTAGTGGTTTGATGGCTTGTGATCATCCATCTCCCTTTGATTATATATTTCAGAGGTTTTCAATTTGGTAAAATCAAAGAAACTCATTATTTTCAAGTGTTCTCTTTTTTTTCCAGAGCTCTATATGTATACGTACAGTATATACTGTATAATCTGACCAGATTGGTCGCACCCATTTATGCTTGATGGGTTAGCGTAGGTTCTACAGCTACATAACGAGGAACTACAACTGTATGGCCTAAGAAAACAAGGTTGGAATCACAAGAGAATTTCTGGAGAAATCGTGGTTCAATTCCTAAATAATAGAAGCTAAACCATCCAAACCATCACTGATTGGTGGAAACTTCACACTAGACCTCGAGCAGTTTGGACTGTGTGTCTCTCCACTCTTCCTCCAGACTCTGCTGCCTTGATTTACTTTAAATGAAATGTAAAATGTATTGATGATCAGTGATGGTTTGGATAAAGAGACATGTCATCTGCTGGTGTTGATCCACTGTGTTTTATTATCAAGTCTAAAGTCAGTGCAGTTTTGTTTTCCCACAAAATCTTACTTAAGCACTTCATATCTTACAGCTTCCCTCTGCTACTGACAACTTTTATAGGGATGCGGATTTCATTTTCCAGCAGGACTTGGCACACTGCCCACACTGCAGAAAGTACCAATTGGTCTTATATAATATTCACATTTTCTGAGACACTGATTTTTTTGGGGGTTTTCATTGGCTGTAAGCCATAATATAATCATCAACAATAAAATAAATTAACTCTTAAAATAGATCACTCTGTGTTTAATACATCTATATTGAGTTGCACCTGTTTTATATTTATGTTAGTCCATGTAGATGCCATCAGATAGGGGTGCATATCTGGGTTAAGCAAACAAATACTAGGTTAACTTTGACCATTACAATATTATAAATAATACATGATCATGCTCATCCCAGCCCATCACATCCTACCGAGTGTAAAGAGAGGGTCTGCTACGTGAGCATGGCGGTGATATGGGCTAATCAGCTTTCAGCTCATACGTGTGTAATTTCACACAACCTCCTATTGTACGCTGCTGGAGGCGGGGCCTGTGCTGTATGAGCAACAGCTGATGAATCTAAAGTAATGGACAGTAATGAGTAGACACACTGTAAGGGTCGTTCATTGTTTCTTTAGAAATCTTAACTACTGTAGTCTCTAGGTGTAAGATAGTAATGAATGTACAACAGGGTCCTTGGAATCAACTCCAGGTCTTTGAAACCAAATAACTAAAGATTTAAAGTCACTGTCTAAACTGTGGTGTTGGTTAAATTGTTATTTCTACATACCATCTCCACTGGATCTTATACAGGGGTTGGACAGTGAAACTGAAACACCTGGTTTTGGACCACAATAATTGATTGTGGTGACGGACAGTTCTGTTTGAAACAGGAGAGTTCCCTTTCAGACAGCTTCCTCTTACAGCGTCCACAGTTAATCCTGTTAAATGTGCCTGGTCCTTCTTGGTGGTATGCCGACATTACCCTGGATACCGTGGCTCTTGATGCATCACAAAGACTTGCTGTCTTGGTCACAGATGCTCCAGCAAGACGTGCACCAACAATTTGTCCTCTTTTGAACTCTGGTATGTCACCCATAATGTTGTGTGCATTGCAATATTTAGAGCAGAACTGTGCTCTTACCCTGCTAATTGAACCTTCACACTCTTCACACTCTTACTGGTGCAATGTGCAATTAATGAAGATTGGCCACCAGGCTGCTCCAATTTAGCCATGAAACCTCCCACACTAAAATGAAGACAGGTGTTTCAGTTTTATTGTCCAACCCCACTCCTTACTCACAACACACACACAAACAGCACTATGGAGATTCTAAAAACCAACACCACTCTGTTGCGCTGTTGTTGTGGATAGAAATCAAGAAGTTCTACTGTCTTATATACAAGCCCTTGCCATAACACTCACTTCACCATGAGGTAGAGTTACAGGTGTACAGTGAATAGCCCTATTTGAGTAATGGTCCAATCCATATTATTAGAAGCCATAAATACTCAACTAAATAAAGAAAAATAATACTTCAAGAAATGAAGGTCAGTCAATCCGAAACATTTCAAGAACTTCTATGTAAGTGTTCTCAAGTGCAGTCACCACAAAGACCATCAAAAATGTTACAGTGATGAAACTGGCACTCATCAGGACCACCCCAAGAAATGAAGATCAAAACAGTTTCCTCTGTTGTACAGGATAAATTCATCAGTTACCAGCTTCAAAAACAGCAAGTTTAAATGTACCACAGAGTATTTTGGTTTGTTTTTTAAAACGTTTAAGTCACTACATCATTCCTTAAAAAAAACTTTTTTTTTTATTCCAAAACTTCCTTTTATATTGATCAGTTAATCAAAAAAGTATAGCTGGGACGCCTTTCCCAAAAGACAAAATATGATATGTACACTGAAAAAAAAAAAAAAAAAAAAAAAAATATATATATATATATATATATATATATATATATATATATATATATATATATATGATGAAATATTAATTAAAAATATTAATGAAATATATTTATAAAAAATATATCATCATTTTGCTTTGACTCAGTTAAGTTGTAAATATATAACATTTTAAGTTTATGCAACTTAACTGAGTCAAAGCTTGATGATAACTTTAGTTATCAAAAAGTTGAAAAAGCTTAAAATTCTATATATTTACAAATTAACTGAGTCAAAGCAAAATGATTATACATTTTTTTATAAATATATTTCATTAATATTTTTAATTAATATTCCATCATATATATTTTTAATCCAACCTAGATGATATCTTGAATCAGTTAAGTTTAAACAACAATAGTTTAATCAACTCAACTGTTTTTTCAAGTATTGTGGGCTTAAGGAATGTATTTTAGTAAAAAAAAAAAAAAAAGAAAAATTGGCATTTACAACATGTTTAGCATATTTTTAAAGAACTGCCAATACTGACAGTGTAATACTACAACAGCACAAGAATAAAGACTGTAGCTCCAAGCCAACATACTCTGAGCTCTATAGGAACACAGAATGATAATGGTAACTTGCTCTTACAGCCTACAACACTGAGGCCTGGCAATCAATACATATATATTACACTTAAGCACGATAAGGTGCATAAGGTAGCTTTGGGCAACAGTCAACACAAAGATGGTAAGTAAGGGAGAGGCCACACCCAATATGCAAATACAGTATATGGTGTCAGGAGCCTATAGGAAAGCTGTGAAATCACATTTTTTCATTGGCTCAACGAGCATTTTTAAGTTTTAAGGTTAAAGTTCTCTGAGCTCTTTTATTGAATTTTACTGTTTTTTATTGTTCTGACCGGTAAATTCACTCAATTTGATAATAAAATATAAATTAATCTAACTAAAACACAAAATCACTTTTTAGATTGCACAAGAATACGAGTCATACTGACCCAAATACAGTAAATCATAATTCAACGCAACTGTTAATAAAAGCACACAATTACTCTGTGAGTTTATTTCAATGGGTTTTCTGTCCCACTGAGAGGGATTGGCTCTCCTTCTCCGACTTTGCGTAATCTTCCCTAAGTTACGTAACTACGAGCTCTCACTCAGCTCAAGGCCAAATGAAACAAATGAAGAAAAAAAAAAAACGACAGAAACGACCACAACAAACAGCCTAATAATCCTAATCCTGCACTGAGCTGGAGGCACAGGACCGGCAGACCAGAGCACTAAAGATATGAACCGAGCAAGGGGTCGATTACGCTTACTCACACTCAGAGAGATTTTTCATTTTTTAAATGCATTTAATCACTGTGATCAACCATAACCTGATATATTTTAATCATTCTAAAGCACTGATGATGCAGTAGAGCTCTCAGCAAATTAATACAGCCAACAAACGGATTAAACATGTCCAGAAAACTTATTCGCCCTGTCCTTTTTTTTTTTTTTTTTTTCAGCAGAGAGCTGCTTAGAGGATACATAAAACGGTTAATATCCTCCATTAAACAATCAAAAATTAAAAAATAATCAGCTAAAAAACTGTCTATACACAGTTTTAACTTTTCGATTTGCTTTAAAATATTTGAAAAATATATATATATATATATATTTGGTTAATATTTGTATCGATACCTACTCATGCATTAATAAATACAAGCATTTTAATTAACCATTTTAGTGTCGTACAAATAATTTAAGTTGTGTTCATAAAGGTATTTTGCTTAATAAGATTAAATACAAAGATTCACTACTTTAATTATTGATTAACAATGTTTAAAAAGGTGTTTAAAAATATGGTTACGAATGATCTGAATTTGATTTGAACAACTAGATTTAATAACATGCTTCATACTTACATAATCAATAAATTCTGTGTCAAATTTCAAATGCATGAGTCATTATTAAACAAGTAACAGTTAATATCATTCAGCATGATTATTTTTGTATTTGGAATTTTGAATATATATATATTAAAAGTATAGCTTCTATGAGACTAAACGATTCTATAAGGATGCTGATAAAAAAATCTATAAAAAACACACATTTCCTTTTTTACAAGAAAACAGTCAACTGTTTAACCCTTTAAAATGCCTTGTCCTGTATACGGACTACAGGTGTAGATGATACAAAAACCTTTTTTTCTGCAGTACAATAAGTTATTTTTACTCTGAGACACAAATTAAGGGCTTTGAAATCTCCTACAGGACACTCCTACAGAGAAACTGCTTGTCCACTGTCTATATTATTATTATTAATTACTAATAATTCCAGATCAGTAGGAATCAACAGGAATCAACCCAAATCCAAGCAGGTTTGAAAATAGAGGTAAAAACTAGACAAATATTGATTTTAAAATGAAGTTCAGAAAATAGCCAATTTTATGATTGTATTCATTTTATTTTGATATATTAGCAAATTTACCTAATGATTTTTTTTATATATTTATATATTATTGCAATTATGCAATAATATATAAATATATAAAAAATAATTTTATGCAATGCTTGAACAGAAATCCTCAAGATTTTACTGGTGTAATGTCAGGCAGACAATTGACAAAAGTCCTGGTCTGTTAAGAGGTTTTAATTTAGTTTAACTGATATTGGATGGTAGCTAAAGTCACATATACTTCATTACAGGACTCTGGGCTCAGTGTGGATCTGTTTTCTCGGATCAGACCGGAGCAGAGAGAGAGTTCTGGCCCTCTGGAGAGTTTTGGAGCCACTGGCGCTGGGGACCGGCTCATTGTGTTTCGCTGTCTATCTGAGTTGCGAGTTTCGGAGGCCGAGCCGGGTCTGAATGCGGCAGCCGAGGCCCCGGGGTCAATGCGATTCGGCTCAGCGGTGGAAATTAGAGCCAGACAGGGCTGCGAGGCCTGGGAGAGTGGCTGCTCGCTTTCGGCCCAACAGGTGGCCACTCCGGACAAAGAGAAAATTCCTGAAGAAGGAAGCTTTACTACATCTCCTGTTCCTTCTGATTTTATTCCCTTTACCACACACTGCTGTTCTGTCTCTCTCACTTTCTGATATATACAGACACTATGAGAATTTATGTGTGTATATATTTTATATTTTAAACAGAGTATATACGTAAATGCATACCTGTACCTATAATACCAACTGCATATCTTTGTTTTACCCAAATGCATTTTCATGACTATTTACATTAGATTCTCACTGAAGCATCAAAACTATGAATGAACACATGTGGAGTTTTATGTACTTAAGAAAAAAATGAGCTGAACCTCCACAGTCACCGGACCTGAACCCAATCCAGATGGTTTGGGGTGAGCTGGAGCACAGAGTGAAGAAGGCAAAGAGCCAACAAGTGCTAATAAACACCTCTGGGAACTCCTTCCTTCAAGACTGTTGGAAAACTCAACATTCTCTCATTGAGAGAATGATGACAAGAGTGTGCAAAGCAGTAATCAGAGCAAAGGGTGGCATTTTTGAAGAAATTAGAATGTAAAACATGTTTTTTTCAGTTATTTGACCTTTTTTTGTTAAGTACATAAAACTCCACATGTGTTCATTCATAGTTTTGATGCTTCAGTGAGAATCTACAATTTTAATAGTCATGAAAATAAAGAAAACGCATAGAAAAAGAGAAGGTGTGCCTGTACTGTATATAACCTTACTACAGTAAAAAAAATGCTACGTTACTACACTCAGTTAGAAACTTTTTAATATTGACACTGGCCAATGAATAACAAGTATCTCCAAAACAGCAACTTTTAATGGAAGTCAACGTAAAAAGAGTTTATTTCAGGTCATTTTGAAGAGTTTCTATTGGTCCGTTCATTAAGAAATTTTGGCACAGTGTAAGGGACAGTTTGCGTGATCAAATTATGTAGTAAACTAAAAATCGACAAAAATGGAGATACTTGTTTTTCATTGGACAGTGACATATAGATATACAATACATTAAGGCACACTACATTTAGATTGCTGACCAATGAAAAACAAGTATTTTCTTGTTCTGTGATCTTTTGTCGATTTTTAGTTTACTACATAATTTGAACACACAAACCCTTCCTTTACTCTGTGTAAAAATTTGTTGATGGATGGACCAATAGAAACACTTTAAAATGACCTGAAATAAACTGTTTTTTACATTGACCTCCATTGAAAGTTTAGAAGGTTTTTTTCTCTCTCCTGTAAAGTTGATGTTTTGGAGATTCTTTTTTTACATTAGATGGATGGATGGATGGATGGATGGATGGATGGATGGATGGATGGATGGATAGACAGACAGACAGACAGATAATTACACATATATAATACATATTGAATATGTATTATACCACATCCTGACAGTATCTAAAAAAATGTGTGTGTGTGTGTGTGTGTATGTGTGTGTGTGTGTGTGTGTGTGTGTATAGGCATTACAGGATGGTGAAACCGAGAAGGTCTCTGGAAAGCAATCACTCCTAGAGTTACTAGATTAGGTGTTACGGACCAGGAGCTGGAACGCTTGATAAGGTGTAGGTACACTTTTAATCAATCTGGCAACCAGATAAATGTTTTGACTGAAACACACACACTTACAGGTGTACACACACACTCTCAGATGGCGCTCACAGGTAAAATCTGAACGGCTTTGGAGGGAAACTTCTTAATGTGAACAGTTTAATTTTCAACATTCAGGAAACGTTTAACACTCAGAACAGCCAAACAGCCAGTTAAAGTCCTCCTAAAGACAAACAGCTTTAAAATAAATTAAATTAAATAGAACAAAGAGCATCTAAATATTAAGACACTTAACTTCACAAAGTTTAATCTTTTATCTTGTCCAGTAACACTTATTTTAAAAATGATAAAAAGCCTTAAAACTATATATATATTTTTTTTAGGAAATAGTAAATTAGTACAGGTCTAGACAAACATGCCTCAGCTGATGCAATACTTTTGAATAATACAACTGAATGAATGAACAATAAATAATAGAAGCTTATTTATGGTGAATCACCAGTGGCATCACGACTCTCTACGGAACTCTACTCAATAAATTTTTAGTTTGTTGTAACTAAAAAAAAAGTTATTTTTAATATATAACTATATAAATGCGTTTTTGAATGCACAGTAAATTTGCAAGATTTAAATCAACATTTTTAAGTGTTAAAATTGAACACTGGTACTTCTGCTGGTTCAATTAAACATGTTTCTTTATTGTTGCAACTAATAGTAATATAAAATGTGCATGAATGTGCATCAAATGAAATATGAAATACAAAAAAATAAAATTAACAAATTGTTCATCAGATCCACTCAGCTTTTAGATTTTAACGCCTTCCCTGCTGTTTTATTTTCCACCCGTATTCTTACAAACCCCGCCTCCTATAGTTTGATTGGCAATCAAAGGCAGTTCGGGCTGCTTTTAGGTGCGCCCGATTAGCCAGTAAATACGCATAAGGGCGTGGCTTGTTGAAATACGGGTGGGAAATAAACTCTCTGTCACGGTCTTTCCGTAACAATCTACTGAAAAACAGATAAATGACTCTGTAAAATTAAAATGTAGAACTAAACGTCAATGACTGTGCAATTTAGAGCGAATTCCAACCAAAACTATAATGGAAGATAAATATATACTTAACAACAGTACTATAACAACACACTCTGGCTTAGTTTCGTAAACTTAAAAACTTAAAAAAACTGAAAGCTGAACTTAAAATCACTGAATTTCTCAAGAAATCTAATTACTTGTTCTTGTCCAGAGAGTGTAAACTAAAAACCATCCACTCCTCAGTGTGAACACAGTGTTTAATGCAGTTTAACTAACTTAATTTTAACTTATATTTCAAAGAAAATATTGGGTAAATAATAATAATCACTTATTCATCCAGGGGATCACCCTATAAAACTGCATAGGGGTCAAAAAAACCCTCCAAATCTTTGAGATCAGTCATGAACCAAGTTTAAGCCCACTACAGCTGCTGCTTTAACTTCATACTTTTATTTTTATTTTATTCCTTCTTTTATAAATCCTCATTTTATTTTACTTCTATTCCCAGTTAAACCAAACTGTGCTTACTTTTATGAATCTGGGTTTGGGAATCTAATATTTTTTATAGGCGGGTATTTTTAATCATAAACATAGTCTGTGAGACCTTAAAATTAGTACTTTTTAGTCTTCTTCATCATCATATTTTAGACTAAATATGTTTTTAAATTTTAAATTAATCATTAACTGTTATGATATAAGATTTGGTTAAGCCAAGAGCTGCAAAGCAGTAACATTGCACCTTAAAGTACTACAATAAAGCATGTTTCAGTCACAAACTTCAGTCTGTGAGGCTAAATGAGGTTACTTCTCAATCACAAAATAAAATTCTGGGTCAAACAAGGTCAGTTTTGTTTCCAACCAAAGATAGAAAGAAGGTTTTACAAATAAAATGAGCCAATGGGGTTAAACAATATATTAATTTTGTATCCTATAAAACAAAAAGTAAATAGAGAGATCATTACACTTTATCCACATAATGAGTTTTAGACAAACAAGACATATTTTAGTCACCAAGTACAATTTTAAAAATAAATTTAGCCAAAATAACCTATAGCCTATTAGACGTTAATATACATTTAAGTCACAAAAATATTTTATGATTAATTTTGCTCACAAAGAGTGTGTGAGGCCTAAACAAAACTATTAGTTTGTGAGGACAAACAACATAACTTTTAAAAAGAGTCTGTGAGGCTAAGCATTGGAATATTTTTTATAACAAAATGACTCTGTGGAATCCAAAAAAAAAAATAATTTACTGATAAAATGAGTCTGAGCCATAAACAAAGTCTGTGTGGCTAAAAATTTACTTTTAAACTATACCGTTGGTTTGTAGAGATACACTACTTTTTAACCTTAAAAACGAATCTGTTTGGAATTAGTAACTTTTTACATATTGCTTTTATTTTTATTTTATTTTGAACAAATATGTTTGTGGTGTCAGTTGTAATCTGGTTAAGCTGTGTCATAAAATGTGAGGAAGCGAATGCATTTTACCCACAAAATGGTTAGAGTCTATGATGCGAACAAGCTAGTTTTTACAAAACTTTTTAAAAATTATAACATAGCATTTCTTTTACTAATGCATTTTTAAACATTCCTTCAGACTGTGACTTTATTTGTAGTTTTAATTTAGTTTGACTTCTAGCCGATAAATAAGCTATTCTCTGGACTTTTTTATTTATTTAATACAAT
The DNA here is from genome assembly GCF_023375975.1 of Astyanax mexicanus. NCBI lineage: Eukaryota > Metazoa > Chordata > Actinopteri > Characiformes > Acestrorhamphidae > Astyanax > Astyanax mexicanus. The sequence continues at coordinate 7,765,429 of NC_064429.1, forward strand.
TCAAAAACTGCCATCATCACTGCCATTTCCAAACAAGCTAGACTAGCTAGCTTTATTGTTAATTATTTCTCTTGTTTTGTTAAGTGCTTTAAATACAAGGAGCGTGAGTTATAGGCTACTTGCATCAAAATGTATTATTTTTAAGTAAAAAATTTCGTTCAGACATGAAACGAATGTAAGAACATATACACACACAGTTCTGTACAACAGTTTCACGCGTTAATTTGGAGGCTAAATAAAATAACTGCCCTATATAATCGGTCGGACTCGGTGGTCGTCCCCCGCGCGCTGCACTTCAGCGCAGTGGGCGCGAAGTGGCGCCTGACTGACGGAAATGGGTCAGTGGAGCGGACGGAGTAGCGCGCGCCTCGTACCGACCCGAGACCCCACATTAACAACGCCCGATCCCTAAAGTTGTTCGTCCACGCGGGGTCTTTTCCTTTCTTTTTATTTATTTGTTTTTTTTTTACCGACTCCACTGCACTCCATGCACGCACTACGCGGGGCTGTAACGCAAGAAATCGAGCGCAATAAAAGCAAAACGCACGTGAACGTCAGCATGCGCGCGTGCATTTCTCAGGTTGGATTTCGCCACCGCGAGGAGGTCAAACTCCACCGCTGGTTCACGGTTGCATAAGCTTGCATGCTTGCGAAGCTTTTAACGCGAGCACCAGCGCATGCACGCGGGGGTACGGAGCGCACCTAGGGGGGCGCGCTGCTTCTGCTTCAGAGTTCAGTTCGCGAGCGATGTGTATGTCTGTGTGTGCTTGTTTTTTTACGGTGTTTCCTGCACCTGTAGTGCTACTACATACAGTCTATTGTGGAGTTGATTATAAAGAAAAAAATAGAAAAAATAATGTTCAGTCTGGCTGATACAAAAGAGAAAATACCGAATAATTCGACCTCGAATAACAACTAATTTAACTAAAAGTCAAATACTGTATATATACTGTGCTTCAACGGTATGAATTCAATAAATTAGGTTCAATACATATTTGTAAACTGTTGTTTGGTAATTGCTTTCACTTTACACAAAAATACAAAAAAATGTATTCAGGATATTTCAGAATAAAATTTATGCAATGGTGAAAAAGTGGTAGAATTAATCAAAACCTTTTTTAGTATTCAGTATTCGGCATTTAGCTAAATGTTACTTTTTTGTTCATCCACAGTCTCATCTCAACCCATCCAGAGACCCCAAACCCACCCTTTTGCAACCGGACTGACCGGCCAGGGAGAGTCTTTTTTAATTATTTAAATCAGCCTGTCAGAAACAGTCGTGCTCCTACCTCGCATGGTGGTGTCGGCGGCGACTCGCTCCCAGTCATGAAGAGACGAAACGAACCCAAACAAGGGGTTTTAAAAAAACAACGACAATAAACAACAACAAAAACAACAACAACAGCCGCAGAGCTGCACCGACAACCGCAAGATCCCCGGCAACAAACAACAACAACCGAAAAAAAGTAGTTCTGTTTCTGTTCTGCTTCTGATTTGTTCTGCTCTGTGTGTTTTGTTTGGTCCTCTCTCGTCACGGCCCAAGCGACAGGTTCGCGCGCGTGAGCATCCCCGTTAAACTCGGCGCGAGCGTGCGGACTCTCACGCGACCTGAACGGGCTCAGCGAACCCACGGAGGTTTTCACCGCTCGCGCGGGGCTCCGCGAGTTGGGAGGTGCGCACGAGAGACCCATAGGAGCTCCGATTGGACGATAGAGCTCGACCACGCCCACTTTGCACGAGCCCGAGCTGGGGGGTCTCCGTGCGCGTTGTACAGAACCGAGGCTCCGCCCACTCACTGATGAGAGGCTGTGGTTTGTGGAGAGTTGGAGGAGAGAATGTAGAATATAATAATAAATAACAAAATATAACTTTTATATCATCGCATTATTGCTCTTTTATATTGCACTGGAATGTATACATTTAGCATTTAGCTTCTCTTGCTATCTCTCTCAAATATTGCAAAGAAAACAAGTTCATATTCATAAAGTTTTAAGAGTTCAGAAATAAAATCTGGTAGAATAATCATGGTTCTTAAGCACAGTTTTCATACAACTTGGCATGTTCTCCTCCACCAGTCTTACACACTGCTTTTGGATAACTTTATGCTGATTTACTCCTGGTGCAACAATTAAAGCAGTTCAGTTTGGTTTGATGGCTTGTGATCATCCATCTTCCTCTTGATTATGTTCCACAGGTTTTCAATTTGGTAAAATCAAAGAAATTAATAATTTTAAGTGCTTTCTTATTTTTATTTCCAGAGCTGTATATCCTTAGACCCCTACTCCAACTGCAACAAACAAATGCTTATTTACATGCTCATGAATAATAATGAGAAGCTTAAGAAAATGTTTGGTTGTTTTTGAGTTACATGCTTATCACATAAAATAACATGCTTATTATATATCTACAAGTTTTATTTTTAAAATCTAAATCAAACAAAAATTATAATTTAATAATATTTTGACTTTTATTGTTCTGTAGGGTTTATAAATTTAGTTCCTGGGATTATAACTGTTATTATAATCAGCTGCGATTCCTCATTGGTTGTCAGTCTTTTAGCTTATTCATAGATTCAGATTCCCCCGTTTGTTACAAAGAGCATAACGTTTCTAACTTATTGATTTATGTGATTTTACATCACATTCTGCTTGTCTACCTGTAATAATCACCACTTTGCATGCTCATTAGTAATACTTAAAAGATTACACACTCATTATATATAATAGCATGCTTATTACATTGTTATTACAAGCGTTATTAGAATATTTTAAACATGTATACATTCTCACAATATTACTGCATTTTGAGTTTATTAAGTTTAGCTTTTTAGATTATAACTGTTATTATAATTAGATGAGAGGGGGATTTTAAGCTAATTCCTATTATATAAATGAATAAGCATGTTATTTGCAGAAAATGAGAAATGGCTGAAATAAGAATAAAGATGCAGAGCTTTCAGACCTCAAATAATGCAAAGACACAAGTTCATATTCATAAAGTTTTAAGAGTTCAGAAATTAATATTTGGTGGAATAATCCTGGTTTTTAATCACAGTTTTCATGCATCTTGGCATCATGTTCTCCTCCTCCACCAGTCTTACACACTGCTTTTGGATAACTTTATGCTGCTTTACTCCTGGTGCAAAAATTCAAGCAGTTCAGTTTGGTTTGATGGCTTGTGATCTTATATCTTCCTTTTGATTATATTCCAGAGGTTTTAAATTTGGTAAAATCAAAGAAAAAGTGCTCTCTTATTTGCTGTATATGTACATGTATATATATATATATATATTAAGATGAAATAGATGGAGAGAAGGTCTGGAGTGAATGTGAAGAGCAGCAGAGGCTGAGGAAGCAAAGGCTGTGCAGGCAAACCATGCACGGCATCCTCCACCTCATGACCCACTAACCCTTTTGGGTCAGATTTGAGTTCACTTGCCGCTGGATCCCAGATAGAGCTACTTCCCTTCTTCCTTAGGGAACTCCTTCAGAAAAAGTCAATTATAAACCAGATTGAGCAGCAGTTACATATCTCTATTGTGTATCATCTGCACAGTGATTACTACCTATAAACTACTGTACAGTATACACACAGTTTTGGAAAAAATAAGAGAGCACTTAAAAATGATGAGTTTCTTTGATTTTACCAAATTGAAAACCTCTGAAAAAAAACTGCTCGAATTTTTGCACCAGGAGTAAAGCAGCATTAAGTTATCCAAAAGCAGTGTGTAAGACTGGTGGAGGAGAACATGATGCCCAGATGCATGAAAACTGATTAAAAAACACCAGGGTTATTCCACCAAATGTTGATTTCTGAACTCTTAAAACTTTATGAATATGAACTTGTTTTCTTTGCATTATTTGAGGTCTGAAAGCTCTGCATCTTTTTGTTATTAATATAAATATTTTTTGTGTGTCTATATGTGTGTGTGTGTGTTTGGGTGATGTTTTTCACCATTTTTTACTAAATCCTTGAATCACGAAAACTTAAATGTAAAATAATGTAAAGAATGAATGTAAGATTATCACAGTGGGATTTTATTAATATTTAATCATGCTTGTTTAATTGTATCTTTTTTAACTTTGAACACAGATTGTTCGTTGTGAATTGTGTTCAAGAACCACTTACATTTTCAAAAAAGTCAACTTCAATGTAAAATACAAAAAACGAACAAGTAGCAAATCTTATTAAAGATCAGAATCAATATTAAATATTATTTTCTCTGTAGAAATGATTCCGTTTACTCCCCATCTCAGTTACCGAGATTGTTCTCTGTGTCAGTTTAACAAAAAATTCAGGTCTTGTCCTATTTTGTGTCTCATGATTCTGTCTCTGTGATTTTTCCTGCCCTAATATTTGTTTATTTACTCACCTTTACAAATGCCCTGTGTTTATCCTATGTCTCCGCCCCTGTCTTTGGTGTGCTTACTTTTTCATTTTTAGCTCCGCCCCCTTGTTACCTGGTCATACATGTTTCCTTTTTACTGTCCTCGTTCGTTTATATTTATAGTCCCCTTTTTTCTGTGTTCCTCATCCTTGGTTGTACGTTTTTGTTTTAGTTTTAATTTTTTAGTTTGTTTATTCCTGTGTTTTTAATATATACTCGCAAGTGCATACGCTCTCCTCATTTCTGTCATGCTCCCTACCTGACATTTAATTTATTGTTTTATTTTTATTTTCACTTTTTAAAAGGTTCTGCATTGTAGATTAATACTAAAGTCATCCAAACTGTGAAGAAAAACATATGAAATTATTTAAAACAAACAAAATATGTTTTATATTTTACATTCTTCAAAGTAGCACCTCTTAGTTATAAGACAGCTCTGAATATCTCTGTTGGATTTTCTCAGTCAGCTTTATGAGGTAGAATCACTTATAATTCAGGCTTTCAGTTAACAGCTGTGCTGAACTCATCAAGAGTTAATTACTAGAATTTCTTGTCTCTTAATAAAGTGTTTGAGAGCATCAGTTGTAAAGTAGTAGTTACAGGTATACAGTGAATAGATAATATTTGATTTATGTTCTAATACATATTGTGAGAGGCAGGAACTACTCAAAAACTAAATAAAAAAATACTTTAAGAAAGAATGAATATCAGTCAATCCAAAATATTTCAAGAACTTTGAAAGTATCCTCAAGTGCAGTCACTGCAAAGACCATCAAAACGTTTTGAGTAAACTGACTACATCATCAGGACTGGGATGAGATCATGTAGGGTGAAAAAATAAATAAATAAAATGAATGAAAATGTGGATGCTATAAACCACCAAATGCTGAGCTAACAGCCAATCAGCAGGCTGCCCATCCACTAATCGATCACCCTGCTGCTCACTGATTAGCCAATCAGAGGACAAATGAATAACTTCTGAATAAATTAATTCCATATGGGGGAGCTGTCCCTGTTAGAGCTCATGTTGTTAATGTTGTTACTTGCTAGTTAAGTTTTACAAATTCCTAATGTAAAAAATGGGGAAATTCAAGCAAGAATTCTAGTCTTGTATGTTCTAGGTGAAAACATACTCTATACTGGTAATATATATGATTAGCCAACTCTTTATTAGTTTACGCTCTATCCGGATGGGATTAGTTTCTCAGGGGGACGACTGTGAAAAATATTTAACACTTCTCCTCAGTGATAAAAACTCTTACATTCGGACTGCAATTGAAAAAACAGGAGAACAAGTGAGTTTTTTTTATTGTCTTTCTCGGTCACATGACATTGCGGCGTTCAGTAGCTCCTCCATTTCCACTCGCTGTTGTGTTTTTTACGTGGATCTCCGTGGAAACGCCCATGCGCTCAAAGTGTAAATACAGTGTGCGGCAGTGGACAAATAGCTCTTTTATTAAACACGAGGAGACGAAACTCAGAGATGTGTCCGGACGGGACTAAAATTACCGGAGGAGCACTGAGTTCAGCAAAAAACTGTAGATAATTCAGCTTGTAATTTTCTCAGAGGACGTTTGAAAAGTGGGGCTTCCTGATTAGCATGCCGACCCTCCACTGCCCTCAGCACAACCAGCAAGCTGATTGGTGCGTCTTTATTCAGGAACACCAATTGGGGGATGAGCGTCACAAGAAATCCTATTCATATTTCAGTCAGTGGCTGGTCTCTTCATTAATAACAGGTATTATAACACATCTGCACGTTGAGAAAAAGCGATGCTAAAATAATATATTATGCAGCCCTAGAAGGTCTTTTAAAAAGTGAAAACATTTAGAGACCTCTCTGGTAAGAATGTCTTATTGCACAGAAGCATGTGGATTAGTAATTTTAATGCAGATTAATGTAAATAAATTACTCTGTGAAATTCTGTGTTTTTTAGATTTAAAAAAAATATATAATATATTGCCATAGTTGTTATTGGGATGGTTGTGCCAACAAGTTCATATTCATAAAATTCATAAAATTCGGAGAGAGTTCAGAAATCAATATTTGGTGGAATAACCAAGGTTTTTAATCATAGTTTTCATGCATCTTGGCATCATATTCTCTTCCACCGGTCTTACACACTGCTTTTGGATAACTTTATGCCTTTACTCCTGGTGCAAAAATTCAAGCAGTTCAGTTTGGTTTGATGGCTTTTGATCATCCGTCTTATTCCATTATACTTGATTATATTCCAATGTTTTCAATTTGATTAAATCATAGAAACTCATAATTTTTTGTGGTCTCTTATTTTTTTTTCAACTGTGCAGCTTGATTTATACTGTGTCAGTGATTGCTTTGTAACGATGGGAAAAGTAAAATCTGATGTAGCTCGAAATGCATAAGTCATGTGCTCACTTTCTTAATTAATTATCGAGTGTGTTTTGGGTATAATGAGCAGTAAACCAATCAGTGTGTCACTTGTTATTCCCTTTAAGAGCCAGGTGAGCTCTGACTTTGGCAGATTGCTATTTCAGGGGCGCAGCTACCTGCACATGTCCAGTGTTCCTCTCAGCAGAGGAAACTGACCAAATTATTGTTGATGTAAAAGTTTGCAAAGCTGACAACAGACATGCATTATGGGTTTGTGCACTGCTGCTGGTATACACGCGTTGGGGATGCACCTTTACTGACAAATCACTGCCAAGATAGCAATGAACATCTGACTATTGACATCTGTTTAGGTTTATTACAGTCAGTGGCACACCTGTGTTTTTTCCGTTGCCAAGATATACAGCAGAAATACGCCAGAAATGTACCTAAAAACATACCTTATTCTCTTATTTTGAGACTTTTTATGTCTATCAGTGTAGATACTGTATATTCACAAGCGATGTTTTTATGAAAACAATGTAATGTAAAAAAAAACTGTTGGCAGGGTGTAAGATAGCAATTAAGCAATAGAACACGAGAGGGAGTATGTTATCACGAATAGCTAGCTGGCTGGACTGTGGTTAGGTTAGCGTAGCTTGCTTTAGCTTAGCATTAGCTTAGCTTAGCTTAGCCTAGCCTGGCTGGTTAGCATTCTGGCTCTCAGACGGCATTATCCGAGTGATTTTCTTTCCCTTTTTTCCACGAAAGATGAGTCAGCTCTGCAGGCTGCAGGTGAGCGTGCCGTGGTTGAGCGCTAGCCTGTGCTAAGCTAACGCTGCTGCGGGTGTCCTGTGTGTATAGATACGCCGTTACTCAGCAACGCTTCGGCGGAGTGATACAGGTTTAGTGTGAGAAGGCCGTGATGTTATCACAAATATCATCACGGCTAGAACACTTCTCAACCAATCATATTGTGAGGTCGGAACTAACTGTTGTATAATGAGCAACGAAACACAAGTTGTGCAGGGTGTAAGATGACATACACAACATGTGTTTTATTATTATCTTTTTATTACAGTATGAAAAAAAGAACATACAGAAAATGAACACAAACAGCTTAATTCTATTTCTATTTCTATTTTAACAGATTATTATTATTTGTTTTTGTATTAACATTCATAACTGGACTTTAGCATATAGCAAGTAGCAGCACCATGAACATATAGAAGCTATAAATCCACACTAATTAAGACTTAAAAAAAAAACAGCACCCATTTCATTGGTAATAAGCTATTCATCATCACTAACCTGCCTTGTCTCATTAACTAGCTTGTGGTGTAGAAGAGAATGGGTGAGCGGGGAGTGTGAGTGTGTGTGTGTGTGTGTGACTTTGCCCGTCTCCCATGAGTGTGTAAGTGTGTGTGTGTGTGTGTAAATGTGTGTGTGGAGGGGGGAGGTTGAGAGACAGAGCTATGGACCCATCCCGGGGTAGGCAGAGACAGATCGCCGCGAGCGCATCTCCAGTGACCTACATTTCTGCCTTTTCTTTTTTTTTTTTTTCGTTTCCTATTTTCCCTCCAAGAGCAGCCTCATAATTGTGATGTAATGACCAAATGACAATAAGCCAGACCTGTCAAATGGATGTTGTGGTGGCTTTATGCTGGAGAGACCAGACTGTCTCACACTGGAGGGGGGAAAAAAAGCTTTTTGTAAGCCCCTTTACAAAGGCCCGGGGTTTCGGCATTAACAAAAAAAATCTGTGTCACCTCACCTGTGAAGTTGAATAGTGATTGTTTGCTGGCTATAGCGTGCATCTTTTCTGATAATGAATTTGAAGTGTTTTTTTTTTCTCTTCGCTTTGCTTTTACTGAAAGGCCTCAGGCCAAATGCAATCGAGGCGGGGGAGAGGAATTACAAATATTGACAACCCAATGCGCGCGGGGGTTTATGGAAATGCTGTGTTTGTACAGAGTTACATATGCAAAGAGAAATTACAGTGGGAATGGATGGTTCAAAGATTTCCAATGCCATATGGTGCCCAACAGCCACTGAAGCAGAACGGAATCTGCCATGGCCCATGGCCTTACTGTACTCTCAGCGCTGGAGTTACTTCTCTCTTGTCTTTATCTCTTTTATATGTTTATGTTACTTAATGGAGGACTCCTGTGCTTTCCTCTAAATCCAATCCTCTAAAAATATGTGATATGAACAGTGTAGATTTGAAATTAAATCTAAAAAATTAATTGTACAGGAAATGAAAGCGACGTCACCTAATTACCTATCCAATCAGCTGTTCCCTTCTGCCTTTAAATAAGATCACTCATTCAGTGCCTTTGCTGCCTTTCAGACGCTGATGGTCGTTCTTACCCTCCTCCTTCCCCACCGCCTCCAGGTTGGTCCCGTTTGGTTGCCCGGGGGGTTGGCTCCGCCCCTGTCTCCAACGTACGACAGGATCTGCAGAGCCCAGATGTATCAAGTCCTGGGCCGATGACAGGGCCTACGCCAAAGACTCTACTAGAAGAGACTGTTCTATATAACCTCTTTATAATCTTTGTTTTGCTAAAAATGTTAAAAGTTTAAATAGTTCAATTAACAACATTTCTTCTGAGAGAAACCGGGAGTTGCCCACGCCTCACCTGGGCTTCCGGGGCTTTAGCCCCGAATGATTTTTCAGTAGCCCCGAATCGTTTCGCTCAGCTCAGCTGTATTACTAATGAGGAGACAGGTTACTCCCACACTTTGTTGGGGAGGATTTTTGAGGGTTTCTGAGTGATTTAGTGGTCAATTTATTTTATATTTCTTGTTATGCATTTAACCTTTTTGTGTTTTAGCACTTTTTTCTTTATCTTATCTGCGTTTTATGTCGGGATACTCATTTATTTGATGTTATTTAAATGATTTCTTTTACATGTGTTTTGTTTGTATGTACTCATGTGTAGTCATTAGACTACTATTTAGTGAATGTCGTTTAAACTTTTGACTGTACTGTACTGTGACTCTTTGTAATACATCAACCTGTATAGAGATGTGCTACACTGTAAACACAGAACCTGTTTAAACTCAAATGATTTTTGAGTCTGTTTTACGTAAAATTGGAGATTTCTAAACAATACTCAACTATTTTGAGTTAGTTGAACTGAATTTGTGGGCACATATACTGTACTATTCAAACTGAGATCTCTGAGTTGAACCAACTTATTATAATAACTGAGTTTAGTCTGTTTCGCCATTAACAGCTTCTTTTCCATTGGCTTCTGTCACAATCTATTTGCATACTGGGTGTGTCCAACAGTTTCTGACTGACACTCACCATCAGTGTGTAGTGATTCCCCCTGGGCTACCTTACAAATAAATCAACTTCCCCTTTAGTTGTAATAACTTGATGTTTTAATTTATGCTAATTCAATTTTTCATTCCCCATTACTTGACTTTTTTTAAGGGCAACTGGTTTCCTCAAAATTATTAAAGTAAATTCAACTTATCCGGGCCTACAGTGTATGTGGAGCTCAGGGAAAAAAACAAGCAAAATATTCCATACACTCCATATATAACTGATGTATTCATAAGCATGCACGCGTAAAGCATAAGGACCATATGTTCTCACGTCCATTCAGAGAATGTAGTACTATGGCTTAAAAATAGCAACAGCAGAGCTATTAAAGCAAGCCCTGTTTTTAAGGTTAAAGCGTATTCGCGTCACTCCTTTGCCCTTGAATCAACCATCAGGAAGTTAACTTCAATATAATTAGATAAGTTTCTATTGAAAATAAAAATTAGGGCACGTTTCCTCCAAGGGACCACCCCTTAACTCTCAAATGACACAAGGCTTTTTTTATTTCACTCTGGAAACAAGCAGGTGTTTTTCACAAGAGAGAGAAAGAGAGAGAAAAAGAGAGAGAGAGAGTTTTTTCTTCCAGCGAAGACGAGAGCATTTGATGTCTGACACACAATGACTACGACTTTCTGCTTATAAACAAGCTCTTCAGTTCACGTCTGGGTTTTTTATCCGTATATATATAAATCAAATTAAAACACCTGGACTGAGAGGAGCTGGAATAAAACCCATACACACAGTCCAACAGATTTACATAATCAATCACAAGGATCACTCGTCTCTGATCTGAGAGACATTGAGAGAAACAGACAGAAATAGAGAAACAGAGAGAGAGAGAGAGAGAGAGAGAGAGGGAAATAAAGAGAGAGAGAAATACACTTGAGAAATTTAGAGAGAGAGAGATACCGACCACAAGTGACAGAGGCAATTTTCCGCGGAAAAATTACTCCATCATAATTTCAATCCCAAAAAGAATTGGAAAGGAAGCCCTGAAGGACCCTGCAGTGTCACCTTGAAAAATGGTGGAGGAACAAAAAAAAAATTCAAACAAATTACACATTCATACGCACACACACACACACACACACACACACACAGAGCAATTAAATCATGCGTCTTCATTAATGTACATACATACACACAACAGTGCTGGTTTAAAAATAACCCACGTTTGATCAATATACTCTGGGTCTAATAATCTAAATGAAACCAGTGTATGACGGTATTTGTTTAACAGCTTGACCCTCTAATCAGTGTTGTAGTGAAAGCATCATAATAACATCAAAATGCAAAATAAACAGAACTACTAGCAAAACCGGCTTTTTCTCAGATTTCTTTGCGATACTCTGTTAGTTAGGTAGGTGTAAATTATATACAAGTATATATCTAAATCTAAGGAACTCTTTATATAGGTTTATAAATGGTTTATTAAGGAGTTTATTAGTTGTATTAATAATGAATAATATTGAATGTCGGCTTAGTTACATAGATAGACAGAGAGAGAAAGAGGTAGATAGACACAGAAAACGGTAGGTAGGTAGGTAGACAGAGAGAGGTAGGTAGGTAGGTATGTAGGTAGACAGAGAAAGAGAGGTAGCTAGGTAGACAGAGAGAATGGTACGTTGGTAGGTAGGTTGGTAGGTAGGTAGACAGAGAACGGTAGGTTGGTAAGTAGGTAGGTAGGTACGTTGGCAGACAGAGAGCAAGAGGTAGGTAGGTAGGTAGACGGAGAGAGAGAGAGAGAGAGAGAGGTGGAAGGTAGATGGAGAAAGAGATGTAGGTAAGTAGGTAGACAAAGAGAGAGGTAAATAGGTATGTAGGCCAGAGAAAGAGAGGTAGCTAGGTAGACAGAGAGAACGATAGGAAGGTACGTAGACAGAGAGAGAGGTAGGTAGGGAGCTAGGTATGTAGGTAGGGAGATAGAGATAGAGAGGTTGGTAGGTAGGTAGGCAGGTACGTAGGCAGACAGAGAAAGAGATGTAGGTATACAGAGAAAGGTAGATTGGTAGGTAGGTAGGAAAGTTGGCAGACAGAGAGCGAGAGGTAGGTAGGTAGACTGAGAAAAAGAGAGAGATCTCGGAAGGTAGACAGAGAAAGAGAGGTAGGTAAGTAGGTAGACAAAGAGAGAGGTAGGTAGGTAGGTATGTATGTAGGTAGACAGAGAAAGAAAGGTAGGTAGGTAGGTAGGTAGACAGAGAGAACGATTGGTAGGTAGGTACGTAGACAGAGAAAGAGAGGTAGGTAGGTAGGTAGGTAGACAGAGAGAACGATTGGTAGGTAGGTACGTAGACAGAGAAAGAGAGGTAGGTAGGTAGGTAGACAGAGAGAACGATTGGTAGGTAGGTACGTAGACAGAGAAAGAGAGGTAGGTAGGGAGCTAGAAATAGAGAAGTAGGTAGGGAGATATAGATAGAAAGGTGGGTAGGTAGGCCGAGAAAGAGAGGTAGGTAGGTAGACAGATAAAGGTAGGTAGGTAGGTAAGTTGGCAGACAGAGAGCGGTAGGTACGTAGGTAGATAGAATGAGAGACAGAGAGAGAGGCAGGTAGATAGAGAGAAAGAGAGAAGTAGGTAGGTAAATAAATTATCAAATTACTAAAGAACTAGAGCTGAGGCTGTGATTTTGAAAGGGATATACTGTACAGTATTTCGTAAGGGATCCTAATAAATGAGACGGTGGGGGAGTTTGTCCAAACCAAAGGACTCTTCAGCTTCAATGTATATCATCTGTTCACTGGGGACACCATTACGTCTCCTGCACCTTCAGAAAAAAACCCATACTGCATTTATAGGAATCCCAAGTGTGGAATCATTCCATCACTGAATAAATTTAGCTGCTTGTCCCAATAGCTCCAACTCCACGCAGCCGAAGGGATAACGTGATTATTATTAATATTATGGGAAATTAATAAAGTTATAGACTCCATCTCATCTGTATCAAAACAGAGTAATAAGCATTCTTCTCCTCAAAGCTTTTTAATAAGGGCAATCACTCCAAAATTTAACTGCCTCCTCTTCATCAAATTATTACTACAGACAGCCAATCAGTTGATTATAATTGGATTTCTTCATAATCCATGTTTTTTCACATCTTTTTTTCCCTCCCTTTTCTTTCTTTTTTTTTTTTTTTTTAACCAGGCCATGAAGATATTACTGTTGCACTGACTGTAGTAAGGGTGTCTTTTTTTCAAACACATTAAAATATGCTTGTGTGGCCCGAGGCAGGTTCTCAAAATAAATGTAGCTCTGATTTAGTTAGCAAAGCTTAATAAATGTTGATGAATGAGTGGAAAAAGCAAATCCTGGCTCTTCCAAATCGCTCACGTTCTGAGGCTGCAATCCCAACGAGTCTGACGTGATCTGTGATCGAAAACATGGTCAGTCTCAGAAAAAATAAATATATATATATATAAATATGGGTAGCACTTCCTATAAATCCTGTATTTATAATGCGTTACAATTGCATTTATAAAGACAAATAAAGAAACATGTCTTCTTTCTCCCAATTTCCAATAAAAACTTTTTCTGTGGACATTTTTGAGTCTGATATTTACTGATATTATTTGGTTTGAAACATCATATAAATATGTTTGAAGCACTAAAGGTAAATAATATTGGTTGGGGAAGGAGATTTTTCACTTTTTTTAGGTGTTTTTTTTCTCAATGGGTTTCTCGTAGATTTAGCTTTACCACACTGGGATGTGGTGGATCACTTTTTTTAGAAAGAGTAAGCTCCGCCCTTTCTAACCATATATGGATTATGTTTATGTGTGAAGGAATTCCTGAGTAATTAAGCTGAGAACACAAGGTGTGATTTTGGATGGAAAATCTGTCAGTAGGGGTCTAAGGGTTAAAAGAGGAAGCACCTTTAACCTTAAAAAAGATTAGAAGTGAGCTGGTATATTAGAGAAATTTAGAATACATATTTTGTCTACGCAGAGCAGACAGAAATGGTAAAGTTGACAATACACACTAAACTTCTTATATTTCTCAACATTTTCGTATTGATGATACATTATTTTTCTCTGTAACCCCAAAACCCCAAATACATACAGTCATATGAATAGGGCACCCCTATTAATCTCATAGTAATATTTCAGGATTGAAATGAGGTTTATTGAACAGAAAACGTACAATATGCATTAAACCAAAATTTGACCGGTGCAAAAGTATGGGCACCATCATGTTATTGATTTGAATTCTCCTAACTACTTTTTACTGACTTACTGAAGCACAGAATTTGTTTGGTAACCTCATTGAGCTTTGAACTTCATAGCCAGGTGTATCCAATCATGAGAAAAGGTATTTAAGGTGGCCAATTGCAAGTTCTTCTACTATTTGAATCTCCTCTGAAGAGAGGCATCATGGGCTCATCAAAACAACTCTCAAATGATCTAAAAACAAAGATTGTTCAACATAGTTGTTCAGGGGAAGGATACAAAAAGTTGTCTCAGAGATTTAGCCTGTCAGTTTCCACTGTGAGGAACATAGTAAGGAAATGGAAGAACACAGGGACAGTTCTTGTTAAGCCCAGAAGTGGCAGGCCAAGAAAAATATCAGAAAGGCAGAGAAGAAGAATGGTGAGAACAGTCAAGGACAATCCACAGACCACCTCCAAAGAGCTGCAGCATCATCTTGCTGCAGATGGTGTCACTGTGCATCGGTCAACAATACAGCGCACTTTGCACAAGGAGAGAGAAATGGCTGAAATATCCTGAAATATTACTGTGTCCATCAGTTATTAGATATATCAAACTGAAATGGCTGTTGCAAACACCCAAATATTTACAACTAAAAATGATTAAGATTAATAGGGGTGCCCAAACCTTTTCATATGACTGTAAATTACAAGTCTAAATCAGATCTAAACCAAAAATGCCAGGGCTGATATTTTTTTGTCCCCAGTCCAGCCCTGGTTGTAACCACCAGCTTCATGTACTGTAATTGTACTTTATTCAGTGTAATCAGGTTGCACAGTTCAAAATGGCCTCTGTGAGCAGTGTTTAGAAACAGTGAATCTCGTCCAATTGGAAGCAGCGCACGACAGAGCACTCTGCCCTACATAACCCCGAGTTCAAACAGCGAGAGACATTCCTCAGGACATCTCAGCCTTGAGCAGGAACTCTGCCATTAACGCGCCATTTCTTATTCATCCTGCGACAAATTCGCCCTCAATAATTCACACCTACATATTTGATCAGTGTAGTCGTTTTCACGGCTCGTTTTCATAAACCAAGCCTGGGACAAGAAATCTAATGGGTGGAACTACTACTGGCAGAGGGGGAGGTTATTAAAAACTGACTCTGGAGGAAAGTTCCTTAGGTTGTAGACGACTGGGATGTTTGGTGGATGTTTTTAAACCAACATTTTAGAACTTCTTTTATAAATGTGTTTAGAAGAAGGGTTGTAGGGCTGCTAGTTCTTAGTTCTTGGGGAGGATGGAGCTGAAACAGTAACCTGTGGGCTGGCAGGAGTGAGGGAGTGAACAGCAGTAACCTGTGGGTCTGCAGGACTGAAACAAACAAGCTGAGGTAATGGAACAAGCGTCTGCACCAGCTGAATTATTCACCCTGTCCTTAAAAGAACCACTGACAACACACACACACACACACACAGGCACGGGCTTACAAGATGTGTGGAACAAGACTAAATGCAATGCCTCTCTCTCTGGGTCACTCTCTCCTTTATCTCTTTGTTTGTCGTTCTCATTCTCTCTTTTAATCAACCCCGTCATATCATTTTCCTCCTCTCTGTCTCCTGGTTTCACTTTCTCAGGACTGCTCTCTATACCTCCCATCTCTACTGTTCACAGTGATTAGCATTAGTGTGTGTTGAGCTGGTGGTACAGTGAGAGGATCAGATACAGCAGTGATTAGCAGTGATTAGCATGGTGGTGGTGTATGAGGTGTTAGTGTGTGTTGAGCTGGTACAGTGAATGGATCAGATACTGCAGCAGTGCTGCTGGAGTTCTTAAACACTGTTTAATCACTCACTGTCCTTCATCACTGCCCACAGGACACTGCTCACACTGCCTACAGAACACTGCCCACACTGCCTACAGGATGCTGCCCACAGGACACTGCTCACTGGATGTTGCCTACAGGACACTGCCTACAGGATGCTGCCGACACTGTCTACAGGATGCTGCCCACAGAAGGCTACTCACTGGATGCTATCCACTGTATGCTACCCACAGGACATTGCCTACAGGACACTTCAAACAGGAGACAACCTACTGAATGCTGCCTAGATGACCCTGCCCACAGGACAATGACAATAAGATGCTACCTACAGAACACTGCCACCAGGAGACAACACAATAAATGCTGCCTAGAGAAGACTACCAACAGAACACTGCCCTCACTGCCTACTGGAGACTACTCACTGTATGCTGCCTACAGGACACTGCCTACAGATGGATATTTACAGGACATTGCCCACAGAAGACAACACGCAGAATGCTGCCCAGAGGAAACTGCCAACAGGATGCTGCCCGCAGGTGACTACCCACTGGAAGTTGCCTACAGGACCCTGCCCACAGGAAATTGTCCACATCACCTACAGGATGTTGCCCAGACTGTCTACAAGACACTGCTTACAGGGTGCTGCCCACAGGACACTGCCAACCGAACACTGGCCTCACTGCCTACAGGAGACTACTCACTGGAAGCTGCCTGGAGGACACTGTGTACAGATGGCTGTTCTTTAGGACATTGCCCACTGAAGACAACACACTGGATGCTTCCCACAGGACAGTGCCAACAGGATGCTTCCCACAGGTGACTACCCACAAGAGGCTGCCTACAGGACCCTGCCCACAGGGCATTGTCCACATCACCTTCACTGTCTACAGAATGCTGCTCACAGAAGACTACCCACAGAACACTGTCCACAGAACACTGCCCACACTTCTTACAGGATGCTGCCCACAGGAGACTATCCACAAAGCACTGCCTACAGGAGACAACCCACTGGGATCTACTATAGCTGAAAAAATAAATTATCTTTGTAAAAACAAATAGGTGGTAACAATATTATGCTTGATCAGTGTTTATTCAACAGCTTTTTAATAGGAGATTGGCATGCAGACAAAATCTTTATATTTAATTTTCCCCAAACATGCAACGCAGTAAGTCCACCCAAAACCAGCCTGGCAACTATACGCCCCCCCCCCCCTCTTCCGTTCCCTCGTGAATACCAGATTAAGTTAATGAATTGATGGGCATCCAGCCGATGCAAGCTGAGAGTGAGTGTACCAAGACAAATAAGGCAGCGCTACAATGCAAGAGCAGAACCAGACACAAAAGACACACCATAGCTCGCCCATTGTTCATCTGGGATAGCGTAGATGGCCCTACAGACCGATTGTCTTACAAGCCAAAGAGGAAACAAAGGGGAAATTGTTGCCAGCACTGGGGGAGAAGTTACAGCAGCGTGTATGGGGATGCAGGGATTACTGGAAATGATAAACAGTCTGTTATTATGCCTCTATTAAAGAAGCGCAGTGGCTCTGGGAGCCTGGATTTCCAGACGACTGGCTCATTCAGTTCGGGAGGTAGTCGCCCATCGAGGAAGTGTTTCTGATTGGTGTGGGGTAGTTGGCATTTTTTGTATCCTGGTGAGCCGAGGCACTTTATAACCTTGGTCAACCTGGATCAAATGGGCTAGCCTTTACTTCCTGTTTCTGAATCAACAGTTGTCTTTCTTGGAGCTAGTGGTAGAGTAGTTCATCTGGTATATCAGAGAGAAAAGAGATTAAAGCTGATGTCTGTAAGTTTTATGATTTGGGGCATTTTTTGCCCTCTCTGGTGAGTATGGGTAATTGCAAAAGTTTCCTCTATCCAATTTATCATGCATTCTTTATTCCAACGCCCGATGTTTGGCTTTATCTCCCCTCAAACAAGTATATATTAGTATTTTAATTGACACCACTAATATACAGGGGTTGGAAAATGAATCTGATACACCTGGTTTTAGAGCACAATAATTTATTGTGGTGACGGACAGTTCTGGTGGAAACAGGAGAGTTGAGGTGCACATTGAATTCTGTCGTGATTTGATCAGCCGTGGTTTTATGTTTTTTGGATACAATCCGGGTTAGCACCCGAACATCCCTTTCAGACAACTTCCTCTTACAGCGTCCACAGTTAATCCTGTTGGATGTGGATGGTCCTTCTTGGTGGTATGCTGACATTACCCTGGATATTGTGGCTCTTGATGCATCACAGAGACTTGCTGTCTTGGTTACAGATGTTCCAGCAAGACGTGCACCAACAATTTGTCCTCTTTTGAACTTTGGTATGTTACTAATAATTTTGTGTGCATTGTGTACAATATTTAGAGCAGAACTGTGCTCTTACCCTGCTAATTGAACCTTCACACTCTTCAGGCTCTTACTGGTGCAATAATGTGCAATTAATGAAGATTGGGCACCAGGCTGCTCCAATTTAGCCATGAAACCTCCCACACTAAAATGACAGGTGTTTCAGTTTCATTGACCAACTCCTGTAAATTTAGTAGCATTTTACATTTCTTACATTCATTATTTCATTTACATTTAAATATCTACTATAACAACTTGTGCCTAAGAAGAACAAGTGCAGTTAATTACAGTTAATCACAAAATATTATCGTGATTAATCTGATAAAACCACTAGTTCAAATACATTTGATAAATTGACAAAATTTCTTGTTCTAGTTTAATAAATTCCTAAAAGTTATATTTTAACAAGTGCAATGTCCACTAACTTTCACCCTGAACACATTTCCGTATAAACCCATTCCTAAATCACCAAATTATGGATGCTTTAAAGAGTCTCTCAATAATTTACTGTATCCATCCTCTCCAAAGCGTTAGCAGCAGGAGGTCAGTCAGAAGAGTGAGATCCTGCAGGATGATTAAATAGGAGAGTGTAATTGCAGTTACAGGTATAAACTATTACTTTATACTTACACTGAGGTCAGATTGGTGGTTAAAGAAAATGCCATCCAACCAATACAGGCTTATCCAACAAGAATCCTAATTTATTGCAGGTATGAATGACTGAGGTTCATACATACAACCTTCTGATACTGATGATAACATTTAGATAGAATTTCGATCTTGGGAACAATAATTAATTAAAATAACTTTAAGCAAATTAATGTTTTTTCTTTGTCCGAACATTTTTCATACACTTAAAGAAATGCTTGTTTTAACTCTAAAAATAAAATAGCAGCTTTAACTTCAACTGTAAAGCTTACTGGACTTCAGATAATATATTTTATAAGTATATTATAACAAATAAAAGATGTTAAGTCAGTTTTGGTTACAGTTTTGCTAAGGACTTACCAAAAATAAAATGTAAACTCTCATAAAAAATATTTTATGCAGAATTGTCTGTTTCCTGCGCAAAGCAATTTAAATATTTTTAAATTTTACATTTAATTTAGTCCATAGCAAATATAAGCAAAAAATAAAATCAAATTTAAATGGTAAAACTTAACCATTGACTTTATATATATATATATTTATTTGTTAAAAGTAACATTTAATAAATCATGTTCATAGTAAAATATTTATATTTATCTATATCTACCTATATCACACATATAATTAATTGTGCACTCTGCACTTGCTAAACAACATTTTGTTTCTCTGTACTTGTACATTGTAATGACAAGAAATGTGAATCTAATCTAATCTAATCTCAATCTAAATCTAAATCTATCATTTAAACCCAATATTGTTTAAATACTTTGGCCAGGAAACAAAAAATGATATATAGGCCAAAACACAACATTATGGTTTATTCATAGTTGCATACAATTTCTATAGTCCAAATATAGCCGACCCAAATTTGTTAAAAGGGGGGAGTAGGGACAACTTTGCTTTTGTTCTTTTAGAATGAAATTAATTCAACATATTAGGCACTGGACTCAACTGCACATGAGTGCAAACCCAACATTCAGTGACAAGCCTTTCCCTAATAATAGAATAATATATTTTCTAAGAATAGGCAAGAAGAGGGAATTTGGAAGATTGAGTGCTAAATAATAATTGGTCTAATTGCTAAAATATGACGAGATTGAAATTATTGCCTTGTTCCTCTTATGGTACAACCAGTCATACTGACTTCATCCAGTCTGTTAACTTCTGTTAAATGAACTCATATAGAGTTTTTACTGTGATTATTGTCACAAAGCATTGAGTAAACCAAAGGTTAGAGTGGCGAGAAGAACCCAGTCAGATCAGGGGGAAATCTGTCGTCCTCAGCTCAACATGAGATATAGCACAACCCCAGCCCAGTTAAAGAAAATCAAGTTTAAAAGTAACGTCTGCTGGTAGCTGGTTTCAGATGAGCTATACTGGTCTTTGGTGGATAAGATCCTCCAGGTGGAAACGCACCCTGTACTGGTCATTCTGGTCAATCGGTTGGATTAAGGGTGTTTTCACACCTGAAAGTCCGGACCGTGGTCTGAATCAAGGTTCATGTGTTTGCTACATTGTATATATTTGATCCGCTTATTTTTGTTTTCACACTGCTGTTTAACTTGATTCTGATTGGTTTTAGAAGGACATGCGTCTCACGTTGGCGTGTTGATAATTCAGCGGGTGGTTAATTCGGTGGAAAGCCTTTCCAGGATCAGGATAAAATGAATGAATAGATTCATTTCGTCTCCATAGCAGAGCTGCTGCTATTGTGTTTTTATACCAGCAGCAGCAGCAACTTCAGGTACAGTACTGTAGATTAGTTCAAATTCACCAAACGAACGAGCTTGTCCTGAAGCAGCTGTATCCACGCCTCATTTTTCCTGCTTTTCCGCTTATTTTGAGAGGGTACTGACTGCAGCCTGCAGGAAGGCGGAGTTGGACGTCCAGTCCCGCCCACTTTGTCAGCATCATGTCTTAGCTCTGCCTCTGAACGGAAGTAAACAATGTACAGGGCAGTTAGCGGACTTTAAATATAGTGTGCCGCATCGTCCGGCTAAAATACTGTGTTACACTACAAGCTTACAAGACTGACGAGGCGTGGCGTGGATAAAGTGGGTGGGACTGCACGCGCTGGACGTCTAACTCCGCCTTCCCGCAGGCTGCAGTCAGTAGTAGATGGTTATTTTTCTTCTACTGCTGCCGTAGTTGAGAAACACCTGTAGGGAAGAATGGGCAAAAATGTGCTATACATAGAGAGAGAGACAAACCCCAACAGACTTGCAGCTGTAATTACAGCAAAAAGTGGCGCTAAAAAGTATTAACGCACTTTTCAGCTTTTTATTTCTAAAAAAAAAAGTTTAAAATATCCAATAAATTTGGTTTACAACTTGGTTTTCCAATTGTGTCCCACTTTTTGTTGATTCTTCCCAAAAAATTACACTTTTGCAAGGCACTGTATCTACTGTACATATTATAAAAACAGAACAAAAACAGAGGAGCTTTAGCAGATCCTGATGAGACTGAAGTAAAGTCTGGAGTGATGTTTTTTTTTTGGTTGTATATTTTAGGTTGTTTATGTTCAGGTTTAGGTTTAGGTCTTAAAAACCCAATCTAGACCAGCTGCACTTGACCTTTGCCCTTTTATACTTAGTCCTCTGACCTCTGCTGTCTGCTCTGGAGCATAAAGCAGATGACAGCAGGGGGGGGGGGTTGGGGAGAACTGTCCTCCAGGACCCCGGGGTCGAGTCCCATCCTCTTACTCCCCACACCCGGCAACAACCCGCCATTAAGCGCCTTATTGCAGAGATGACGCTTTTACTGTATGACTGTGAGAGCTGGAGGGGGGTGGGGGGGGGTGGGGGTGGTGTTGCAGGGGGAGAGTATACTGTATGTGTATTAGAGTACATTTGCGGGGAGGGGTAACGATGATGTTGAGGGGGATTGTTGGGTTTCTGAAACCTCCTGTTCCCCCTCTGGACTCCCCCAGCTCTTTCTGGATTTAATCCTGAGAGTCTAGGAGTGGGATTAGAGCTAGTCCCTGCTATACAAACATCACCAAATAAAACAATTCTTACCCCACACATACAAGATTACGCTTATAAGCAGTTTAGCGTAAGATGGCTGTAAGAATAGTATAATATGTTCAGTGCTAACGACCTTTTATACGCAATTAGAATGGGCTTACAACACGCAGACATGGATAAAAGGCATGGACAAGCAGTGGAACCTAAAGAATGACCAGGAGCCTGATGGTACACCATGGGCTAGGTTTTTATCACGAATAACCTCATGGCTGTGATTCGGCCGTAGATCATCGCAGCCGTGATGTTATTCGTGATAACACACGACCTCGAGTGTTCTATTGGTTTTACAGTTTCTTTTTTTACATAATGAATAAAGAAAATAAATCAAAGAACTTTAAGAAATTCAGTTTGAATAGGCTTTAATATGGACTGTGCCTTCCGCCAAAAAGTAGTTCCACAAAAGAAACTTAACTACAAAACGGTGTATGGTTCATACAGACTAACACCACGAAAGTTAGCTTAAAATCAAAATAATGGAATAAGTGAAGATGGTAACGTTAGGAGAGCGAAATAACGTTAATACTCTCCTCTCCTGCTCCGTGGAGTCGTCTTCAGGTGAACGCTGCGCATTTTTTGAGCATTTCTGCTTGTTTTGCTGGGTGGTGTTGATTTTAGCTAGCTGGCTAGACTGTGGTTAGGTTAGCGTAGCTTGCTTTAGCTCAGCATTAGCTTAGCTTAGCCTAGCCTGGCTGGTTAAGTTTCCGTTCTGGCTCTCAGACGGCATTAGCCGAGTGATTTTCTTTCCCTTTTTTCCACAAAAGATGAGTCAGCGCTGCTGGTTATGGGCGAGCTTTCTACGGTTGAGCGCTAGCCTGTGCTAAGCTAATTCTGCTGCGGGTGTCCTTTGTGTATAAATACGCCGTTACTTGGCAACGCATTGGCGGAGTGATACAAGTTTAGTGTGAGAAGGCCGTGATGTTATCACAAATATCAGCACGGTTAGAACACTTCTCAACCAATCAGATTGTGAGGTCGGAACTAACTGTTGTGTAATCATTCCTATCTTATCTTCACGTCTATTTTCACATCTAAAACAGCATCTGAGTTTTTAGTTAGTAATAAATCTACACTGAAGGTCGTAGTGGTCTGGAAGTAAGGGAAGTTCAGGTACATTTCTGGCGTGTTTCTATTTTGTTGGTGGAAAACACAGGAGCTCCACTGGCTGATAGTAACCCTGACAAAAGTCAATCTTCAGCGTACTCCCACGCTTCATAACCCAAGAACACTAACGTTAAAATTAGTAACACAATCAATAACGTTGGGTATGACTGTATGACAAGTTTAGGAAACTCTTTATTAATTTTACAACATACAACAACACATAAAATAAAATAAAAAATATAAAAGATACCATGGATGATCCTATAAAAAAGCAGAAAAATGATTGGAAAATCAATCAGGAAATACTTAACAGGTGATGTCCTAACACTTGGTCTTTGGTCCACCCATTCCTGAGACATGTATGCGCCTGATTTAAACACACAAACACACTAACATTCCTGTTACTCTGTGTGTTTAAATAGGTTCATATAGGATCTCCGGTGGATTTTGCGTTTTACAGAGACTCTAAGACTAGGTCAGTGGTTGAACTGCACTTAGCATATGTTACTTTACACATGATGTAAAGTAACATATAACTTTGTAAAGAATGTTATTAGTGTAAAAAATTTATGTTTTTTAAACATTTCTAACTGTTGTCTGCCATGTGCCACTGGTGTCTCAGTGCTGATAACCAATCAGAGGTAATATGTTTGCATGTATGAATATTCATGAGCAAGAGCTGAACTCTTATCATTCCTCACTCCTTTACTGAACTAAAGCAGGGTTATACTGGATCACAAGAGCGTTTTTTTTTTTTCTAACAAAAAACATCTCACATTGCATTTATTTATACTAAAGATAAAAATACAATAAAAAAACAATGAAATGAGACTTTAAAGCAATATCAAAGATACTTAAATGTGTCCTGTATCTATTTAAGTTTGAGAAAAAATATACATTATATGTTAAATTTATTTAAACTAATTAAAGATTGTTTTTTTATCTACTGAAAGATACTGCAATGTTGGATCTTCAGGTTTTGGCTCTTGATTATTGTATTTTTTTTTTTCTTTTTTCTAGCTTGCTTTTCCTATTCGTGACTAATACGCACACACACACACACACACACACACACACACATTTACTCATCCCCTCCCCCGTAGCCTGTTCTGCCCAAATCTGACTGCCACACACACTCCATCTCTCATACACGCACACACACACTCAGTCTCTCTCACTCACTCGTCCGTGCACTCTCTCCCTCGCTGTGACTCTCTCTCGCGCTCGCTCTCGCGCTCTCTCTCTCTCTCTGGCTGTATGAATGGGGTAAGTGGTGTAGTAACTGCAGGATGTAGGTCAGCGGGGCAGCTTGGCTGGCCCGTGTCTAGACTCAGTCTTCAGGGCATGAAGTCATAGACTCATGTGTGCATTGACCAACACAATCCAAACTCTCTGCTGCTTCCTAACACACACACACACACACACACTTACACACACACACTGCACGGCATCAATTAGGCTTCAATCTGCGCTTAAAATTCCCCAAAACATTTGCCCTGCCTGTGCCATCGGATACGCCAAAATGCCACTAAAATGCCACATTTTGATATTTACAATCGAGCAAGAGCAACCAGGGGTTATAATCACAAATGCGTCACAGAAATACAGAGAATTACAATGCTGCTGGTGCATCAAAAAAAACCAAATCACCAGTAAAAATTAGAGACCATTTAAAAATTTTCCTTTATTTTACCATATTGGAATACAATCTGGAATATAACCAAGAGGAAGATGAATGATCACAAGCCATCAAACCAAGTGTTAGCCTGCAACTTTACTGAAATTTTGTTCTGTAAACATTTATTAGCTGCATTAACTGTAGGCTAAATTAAGTGCAAAAACATAAAAAAACAAGAAGGAGACATTACCAAAACTTCTGAACTAACTTTCACAAAAAACTCCAATAAATACAATAAAATACTAAATAAAATAAGATTTTCTGCATTGTATATTCATACTAAAGTCCTTCAAACCATAATCAGCACCACTTAAAAATAATTTATAAATAGTTTACAAAGGAATTTATTAAAGTTAAATACTGACCCTACATTAATTTATACTGTTAAATATTTCAAATACCTCAAATATTTTACCAAATTAAAAACCTCTGGAATATAATCAAGAGGAAGATGGATGATCACAAGCCATCAAACCACCAAACTGAACTGCTTAAATAAAGTTATCCAAAAGCAGTGCGTAAGACTGGTGGAGGAGAACAGGATGCTAAGATGCATGAAAAAACTGTGATTAAAAACCACCAGGATTATTCCACCAAATATTGTTTTCTGAACTCTTAATACTTTATGAATATGAACTTGTTTTATTTGCATTATTTGAGGTCTAAAAGTTCTGCATCTTTTTTTATTATGTCAGATATTTGTCATGGTTTGCAAAAAAATGCTTTTAATTAAAAAAAAATCATTTAGGAGAAATGTTGTCTGTAGTTTATAGAATAAAACAACAATGTTCGTTTTACTCAAACATAAACCTATAAATAGCAAAATCAGAGAAACTGATTTAGAAAATGACGTCTCTTAATTTTTTTCAGAGCTGTATATCTAAAATTTGGTCATACATTGTATATAACTGATCCATATTGCTCATTTGAAGGAACAATTATCAGGAGAGGAATGTTATTAGTACTCTGGAAGGACTATTAGGGGTACAACTGCTAATGGACTCTGATTTACATCTACTGAATGATGAATCCCATCTTTCCATCATGAAAAAAACACAATAAATCTAATTGGCAGGCTTGATAATAGCTAAAAAGATTGTAGTATGTTGGAAACGTCCTCATGATATTTTAGATATTCACTGGATTCGATGCTTTCTGGACATTTCTTACCTAGAAAAACTTTAATTATCTAATATACAAGATTTTGGGCCCTATTGTACAACCTGCACAAGGTGCATTGTGATGCTCTTTGCTATCTTACACCCCGTCAACAGTCTATTTTCACATTGTTTCTGCATTGGTAAAATAGCATCAGAATTTAGGAATAAATCTACACTGATGGTCTGGTGAAGTGGTCTGGAAGTGTGGTGCTCTGGTGTGTTTAGGTAAATTTCTGGTGTGTTTCTATATATTTTGGCAGTGAGAAACACAGCTCCACTGTCTGATTAAAACCCTGACAACAGTCAACACTCAGCCGCCCTTTCCTATCTTAACCATGCAGAGCCCTTAGAGCGTGTACTACCCAGCGCCTTGCACACATATCAATGCAAAATTCGAACACAAACCCGACTTTTATCCTTAGAATAAAGAGAATAAAGAATAAAATATCATTGCTCTTCCCTTAAATGAGCTGCTGGTGTATCTTCACAGTGTGAACGAGCAGGTCAGTATCTGTCTCTGCTGAGATGTGCAAAACACCATGCTGTTAACATATGAGCGCGCCAAAGTCAGAGCTCACCTACCTTTTAAAAAGCTGTAATTCATTTCTGAAATAAAAGGTTGTCCTGCGACTTTTGACTTATTTGACCCTGTGTATTCTTATACACAAATATATATATATATATATATATATATATATATATATATATATATATATATATATATATATATATATATATATATATATATATATTTCACGCAATGCACGTCGACAGTTTACTAGTTCAGTATTTCATGCAAAACATACATACTTATTCAGTATAGCTGTAATACATACTGTGTGCAATATCCATCTCACTATTTTTTTTGTGCAATATATTTAACATGCAATATTTTTCTCACCTTTTCTTTAATCTACTATTGATTTGATATATATTCACTGTTACTTTGTTTTTGTGCAATAATAACTGGTCACACCTCACCATAATCATCATAATCTTCTCTGACCTTGTCTTAGCGGCACTAGATGTATGTATACATTTTAAGTATCTGTATATATTTCCTGTATTTTTTTGTATATATAGTTTTATTATTATTTGTTTATATATTTTCCTGACCTGTTTCTCAGTCCTTTCCTCTGTACTGCTGTAACATTGCAAATTTCCCCATTGTGGGATCAATAAAGGATTATCTTATCTTATCTTATCTTATCTTATCTTATCTTATCTTATCTTATCTTATCTTATCTTGCAGAATTCTATACGTTTAGATGAAGCTGAATCACAGAAATGACAACGTCTACCCTGCTGTTCACCAGATTATTCACTATTTTACACATTATTTAGATATTTAGGAAAGGTAAGCGTGAGTTCTCCTCAGTAAAGCTGTATTTTGGTCTTAACAAGTAAGAAAGTGATAGTGGCTGTTCCAGAGGCTGAAGTATAATGGATTCTCTCTCTCTCTCTTTCTCTGAAAGCCGCAGTCTGTCGTACTGTACGATATTTTATTCATAGCTATCAGACTCTCACTAATGGATCAGCCTTAGGTGACCTTTCACCCTGTTACTACAGTGGAGCTCTGAGCTCTGAGCACTGCAGTCTCTCAGTTAGAACACCATACACTATATTCTCATTAGAAGACACTGTGTTAATGTACATATATGCTAAATTATAATTATAATAGTGCTAAAGCCACAGAGTCCAAGATGAGCCCAAGACTACAGGTTGAAAAGTCACTTATTTCAGTAATTCAGTTTAAAATATGAAACTCATATATTATATAGATGTATTACACACACAATGATCTATTTTAAGCGTTTATTTCTTTTATTGTTGATGATTATGGCTTACAGCCAATAAAACCCAAAAATCAGTGTCTGAGTGTGGGCAGTGTGCCAAGTCCTGCTGGAAAATGAAATCCGCATCTCCGTAAAAGTTGTCAGCAGCAGAGGGAAGCTGTAAGATATGAAGTGCTGTAAGATTTTGTGGTAAAACAAAACTGCACTGACTTTAGACTTGATAATAAAACACAGTGGATCAACACCAGCAGATGACATGTCTCTTTATCCAAACCATCACTGATTGGTGGAAACTTCACACTAGACCTCGAGCAGTTTGGACTGTGTGTTTCTCCACTCTTCCTCCAGACTCTGATCCCTTGATTTACAAATGAAATGTAAAATTTACTGATGATCAGTGATGGTTTGGAGAGACATGTCTTCTGCTTGTGTTGATCCACTGTGTTTTATTATCAAGTCATACTTAAAAGACAACTAGTTACTAGTTATTACATGGTTGTTAATGTGTAACTACATGGTTATTGTATTGCATTGTATTGTAAAGCGGCACACTAATTCTTGACATTGTATTGTTTACGTAGATTCTTTTTAGTTAAGTCAGTTTAAATATTGTGTCTTTTTTCTTGATTAAACTTTAGAAAATGCTCAAAAAGGAGTTTTCAATAAGTATAATGCAAGTAAACTATTTAAAAAATAGTACAATGTTTATAATATACAAAATAAATTAGTAAATGGATTTACAATAATGTACAATGTACAATTGAAAAAAAAACATTTTAAAAAGCACTTAAACTAAAGGGAATTATAACTTTTACATTTTCTGAAAATAATAAAAAATGTCAAAAATATGAAAAACATTTATTTTTATTATTATTTTTTACATGCTGATACATTCCCATTTAAATTTTATTGTGATTTAGGGTAAATAGAGAAATAAACAAATTAAAAAATACTGGAATAAAAGGACTGGAGGCAAAAGTTTAGGTGCAAAAGGAAACCAGATATTTTTATTGGATAGTTTGTGTGGAAAAAAATGCATATTACAAATATCAAATAAGAAATATAAAAATACAAGTGTACAACTTTAAACTTAGTTTCTAAGGTGGACTATGGATGGTGCCAAAGGAAAGGAAATAATAAAAAAATAATAAAGTGCGCTAAACTACCTAAACAAAAAAAAATAATATTGAAATATTAAATATGTGTCCGACTGTTTATTAAAAGATTTTTTTTTTTTATGTATGTTTTCTGACCACCCACTCTGAAGTCAGACGACCCCCCCCCCCCCCCCCCCCGACCACAGGGACGACCTTGTCGTTGGTGCTGCATCATAACATGTTTGGCACGGTGCCAGAGCGATGACTCAATCGCAAATGTTACGGGAAGAACAGCTGGAGAGGAAAAAATGCCACATCCCCGCGTCCTGTCAGCGCGCATTAGGACTCAGCATTACTACTGCGTGTGTGTGTGTGTGTGTGTGTGTGTGTGTGTGTGTGTGTGTGTGTGTGTAGTGATGATTAGATTAGATGCTTTTTACAGAACATATATTCCTCTACTGCATGTCTGTGTTTGGGAGTGTGTTTATACACTACAGTCACAAGAAATGTACACTGTACTGTGATTAATGCTCTATCTGTGTGTGTGTGTGTGTGTGTGGAGTGCCTTTTACTTTTTTTTTTTGCTTTTCTCATACATCTCATTCAATTCACATTATAAATTCAGTATATTTCAAAAGTTTTTTTTCTTGTATTATTTTAAAATGTTCTGTAAATGTTAAATAAATAGTAAAGTCATCCAACTATGAAAAATATATTTGGATTTGTTAGTAAACAAAAATGAAAAGAATATGACAGATTTAAACATCTCTGCTGGATTTTCTCAGTCAGCTTTATGAGGTAGAGTCACCTGGAATTCAGGCTTTCAGTTAACAGCTGTGCTGAACTCATCAAGAGTTAATTACTTGAATTTCTTGTCTCTTAATAAAGTGTTTGAGAGCATCAGTTAAAGTAAAGTAGTGAAGAGGTAGAGTTACAGGTATACAGTGAATAGTGAATATTTGAGTAATGTTCGAATCCAGATTATGAGAAGCAACAACTACTCAACTAAATAAATAAAAAATGCTTTAAGAAAAAATGAAGATCAGTTAATTGGAAAAGAAAAATTTCAAGAACTTTGGTCACTCCTGGGAAGGTTCACCAGTGTTCCATCATGTTTTTCTCCATTAGTGGATAATAATAATAGTAAATCACTGTGGAGCCTCAAAGCTTAATAATTTACTTTGCAACCTTTTCCAGACTGATAGATGATCAATTACAGGTTTTTTTTGTTTCTTCAGATCTTTTATCTGCTGCATGTTGTCAGACAGGTTCTATTTTATTGATTTATTATATATCATACAGGTCTAGTATTAATCAGGCCTGGTTGTGGTTAATAGAGTAATTAAACTCAGCTTTCCAAAAAAATGCATATAATCCCAATTAATTTATGGGGATACCTTTTTTTTTTTGCATAGATTTTACTTAGATTATCTTTGTCTGATGTTACAGTTAGTAAGTATGACAAAAAAGCAAAAAGCAAAACAAATTTGTAAGGGGTCAAATACTTTTTCCACTGCACCTCAGCGAGTTCACACGTTCACATGCCACACATGGTATTTCTCATGCTTGCCAATCCATTGGCTGTACTGTCGTTGAGCCAATCAGAATATAGATTGCTCTGTTGTTAGGCAGACCTAGTAAGAGGGAGGAGTTTCAGCTGGAGTGTCAGGGGCGAAGAACTGTCCGATTCTATAGCAACTGAGGAAGAACTAAAATATGTGCAAATAAAATGTACAGTACAGGCCAAATGTTTGGACACGCCTTCTCTTTTTCAATGTGTTTTCTTTATTTTCATGACTAGTTACATTATAGATTCTCACTGAAGCATCAAAACTATAAATGAACACATGTGGAGTTTTATGTACTTAACAAAAAAATGGTCTGTCCTCCACAGTCACCGGACCTGAACCCAATCCAGATGGAAAACTTTTCATTTCAGGTGGCCACCTCTTGAAGAAGCTCATTGAGAGATTGATGCCAAGAGTGTGCAAAGCAGAAATCAGAGCAAAGGGTTGCTATTGTGAAGAAACTAGAATATAAAACATGTTTTTTTTAGTTATTTTACCTTTTTTCGTTAAGTACATAAAACTCCACATGTGTTCATTCATAGTTTTGATGCTTCAGTGAGAATCTACAATGTAAATGGCCTGTACTGTATATTGTTTATTAGTACGTACAGTGATACAGAATACTAAATGTAACTTTTTTCTGGTTTAATTGTACAAATCTGTACACTGTAAAACATTTTAAGTTGGTTAAACTCAGCAACATAAGTTCCCCTGCTGCCTTAAAAAGCTGAGTTAACTCAACTTGATGAAAACATTTGTATGAACTCAAGATGTTAAGTTAAACAAGTTGCTCAAATACTCATTACTTATTGTTAAAACAACTCAAACAACTCAAGTGTTTAATTTGTCCTTTTTTAAAAAATGTTCTGTTTAGTCAAATAAACTAACAATTCAGCTTTATTTTAACACACACTTTCAAGTTAGTAAAACTTCAGTAATATTCACACAACTTATTATTTTAAGTTAACCATAAGTATTAGCAACATCTTTAACATTATTATTTAACTGCCAATACTGACAGTATATTGCTGGGGCAGAATAAGAGTAAACTGGGTAAAGAGTGAACTCTGTAGCTCAAAGTCAGCATACTGTGATCACTACAAACACAACAAAGTTAATGTGCTCTTACAGCCTACAACACTGAGGCCTGGCAATCCACACATATATTATATTACTGCACGCCCAGGATCACGTAGCTTTGTACAACAGACAACACAAAGATGGTAAGTAAGGGAGAGACCACACCCAATATGCAAATATTGGCCTGGCAATCAACGTATATATTATAATTAGTGCACGCCCAGAATAAGGTAGCTTTGGGCAACAGACAACACAAAGATGGTAAGTAAGGGAGCGGCTACACCCAATATGCAGATATATGGTACCAGGAACCAATAGGAAAGCTGCATGAACCAACACTGTAGAAAGAGCTAAAAGTTGGTTGAAATCACATTTTTTCATTGGCTCAACAAACCTTTTTAAGTTTTCCGGTTGAAAACAATGGAGTTGTACTGGCCGGTGAGTTCACTCAACTTAATAACATTAGTTCTTCTGACTAAAACACAGAATTACTTTTTGGAGTGTTGGTGACTCACGCAGCTGAAAGTAATCCCCTTTAGTTTTTTGCTCCTTGTTATTATTAACTGCTATGCGTCGGTTAAAAAGTGTTTAGCCCAATGCGCCCACGGTTTTAAAGTTGTAAAAAGTACTCCAGTCTTTTCTAACTCTACCTCTCTGCATTTTCAAATCTTCACACTTTCATTTTTTTTAACCAATAACTTAAAAACGTAAGTTGAATAAACTTAACAGGAAGTTAAGACAATATGTTATTTTAAGTTATTTTTATGTAAAACGAAGGAACTTGAGTTCAATATACTAATCTTGTCATGGCAATTGGAATTGAAAAGAACAAATAAGTTCACATAACTTAATGTGGCTGTAATGTTTTACAGTGTACTTACTGCTGTTAGGAAATATTTTGTACTTCAGAGGGAACACATCTTACCTTGTAAAGACCAATATTGTACTTTTGAGGATACTTTTATGAAAAGTGTACACTGTAAGCCCAGATAAGTTGAATTTACCTAAAAAAAATTGAGGAAACTGGATGCCTTAAAAAAGTTTTCAAAAAGTAATGAAAACTTAAGTTAGCTTAACTTAGAACATTAAGTTATTACAACTAAAGGAGAAGTTGATTTAACTTTTTTTTTCATTTTTGTTATATATTTAAGTAATGGGGAATGAAAACTTGAGTTAGCCTAAATAAATTAAAACATCCAGTTATTTTACAACTAAAGGGGAAGTTGATTTATTTGTAAGGTAGCCCAGGGGGGGAATCACTACACACTGATGGTGAGTGTCAGTCAGAAACTGTTGGACACACCCAGTATGCAAATAGTTTGTGATGGAAGCCAATGGAAAAGAAGCTGTTAATGACAAAACAGACTAAACTCAGTTATTATAAGTTATAAGTTGGTTCAACTTAAAGATCTCAGTTTGAATAGTACAGTATATGTGCCCACAAATGTTCGAATAACTCAAAATAGTTGAGTATTGTTTAGAAATATATAAATTTATGTAAAACAGACTCAAATTATTTGAGTTCAAACAACATATGAGTTTAAAGTGTACCTTTGAGTTTTTTGAGTGTAGCAGACATGCTAAAAGCTCTAAACCTCGCTCTCTCCCTCTCTCTCTCTCTCTCTCTCTCTCTCTCTCTCTCCACCCCCACAGCCCTGCTAAGCTCCGCCCACGTTGGGGAAGCCCCGGGCACTGCTGTCACTTCCTATCACGCCTCGGCTCCGGCCGCGTACGTGGTTGCTAGGGAAGCTGGCCGTTAGCGGCCAAATGTGTGTGAGTGAGTGTGTGTGTGTGTGTGTGTGTGTGTTAATGTGTGTGTTAATGTGTGTGAGTGTGTGTGTGTGTGTTAATGTGTGTGAGTGTGTGTGTGTGTTAATGTGTGTGTGTGTGTGGCAGGTTTAATTATAGATTACAATGAGTCTCCACTCTCTCTGCGCTCTCAGTCTGTGAGCTCAGTCATGCAGAATGAACGGAGCGCAGCAGTAATGCAGTCGTGTAAAAAATTCCAGGAGAGGAATCTGACCACAGCACAGGGAGCGATACCGGTACCGGTACTGATGCTGGTACCGCCCATCATACCGTCCCTACAGTACCGATTACCTCACATCAGGGTGAAATAATGAACTGATGCAGGCGACTCTAATATCAAATCTATAGCAGAACATTATAAACGAGTACGATTCAATTATAACATACATTTAATACAATATATCACAATTTTATGGACAATCTGTTCTGAAACCTCTAGAAAATCACATGATTTAAAGATAGGATAAAAACTGCAGACAAGACAAAGATAGATAGATTGATATATATATATATATATATATATATATATATATATATATATATATATATATATATATATATATATATATACAGGGCCATCTTAAAGTTACTTTACTTAAGTTACTTTACTTCAGTCATTCAGTTCAAAATGTGAAACT
Source organism: Astyanax mexicanus (assembly GCF_023375975.1). NCBI lineage: Eukaryota > Metazoa > Chordata > Actinopteri > Characiformes > Acestrorhamphidae > Astyanax > Astyanax mexicanus. The sequence continues at coordinate 7,799,425 of NC_064429.1, forward strand.
CATATATTTTATACAGATGTATTAAACACACAGAGTGATCTATTTTAAGCTTTTATTTATTTTATTATTGATGATTATGGCTTACAGCAAATGAAATCCTGAAAAAATCAGTGTCTCAAAAAATGTAAATATTATATTAGATCAATTGGTACTTTTGGCAGTGCTGTGGGCAGTGTGCCAAGTCCTGCTGGAAAATGAAATCCACATCTCTATAAAAGTTGTCAGTAGCAGAGGGAAGCATGAAGTGCTGTAAGATTTTGTGGGAAAACAAAACTGCACTGACTTTAGACTTGATAATAAAACACAGTGGATCAACACCAGCAGATGATCAGCATGTCTCTCCAAACCATCACTGATCATCAGTAAATTTTACATTTCATTTAAAGGAAATCAGAGTCTGGAGGAAGAGTGGAGAGACACACACTGGACCGAACTGAATTCTAATTAAATACCCCTGCTCTAAACTTTAAAATTCTAAACTGAGATTTGAAAATATATACATAAATATATGAATACAAAAACTATATACAAAGTGTGGAAGTAATCAGTCGTAGATATGAGATAGTGAATTAATACAAAATAAATTAAGTATAAGAGATAGCAGGTATCAGCAGATATGAAAAATACTAAACATAAATCTGTGCAAGTATTGTATTTAAGTTAGGTGTGTAGTGTAGTGTCTAGAAGTGCAAATATACAGGATGTACAGTAAAGTGACAAAGTGTCTAGGAGTGAAAACCATTAACCATAAGCCATAAACCATAAACCATAAGCATGGCAAAACGAATGATGAAAGTACTGAAACATGGTAGGTAAGAAAGTAAGTAAGTAAAATTGATTTATACAGCACTTTTTCACAGACATTAGTCACAAAGTGCTTTACAACAACAGATTCACAGAATTAAAAAACATACAATCACCTCCATAACACAAATACAATAAAATAAACCACAAACATCCAAATGCCTGTTTAAAAAGAGTCTTTAGACGCTTTTTAAAAGACTCAGCAGAATCAGCAGATCTAAGTGGTAAACTGCAGACTTGGTAAAAGAAGGTAAAAGGCAACCATAGTAAATCACTACACATCAAACAGCTGATAAAAAAACATTATAAACCAGATAATCTAGAAAATTCTTGATAAAACTGCAAACTGGAACAATTATAGACAGGCTAACTTTAAAAATGGTAAAGAAAATAAATTGGATAAAAATTAAGCTTAACAAATTATAGACAGTGAATCTGGAAATAGAAAAAATGACAGACTGGAAAAAATTGTAAATGAGAAATTTTATAGAACTAGCAAATTATTAAAAACATCTTTTTTTCAGAGCAGGTAAACTGTAAACTTGAAATCATTTGAAAAAGGTATTTTTGAACTACAAATCAAATAAAATTGATACAGTTCAAATTGTAAACTACGAACAAAAATAGGTCATAAAATAGTTATAATAGTTAATCTGACAGAACCTAAGAACTGATGAAATCTTATTTAATAGATACATTTACAATTATAAATCTTACAGAATAGGTAAATTATGAACTGGAAATCTTACAAAACAGGTAAATTATAAACTGGGAATCTTACAGAACAGGTACATTATGAAATGGGAATCTTAAAAAAAAACAGCTAAACTTGAAATCTTACAAAGCAGGTAAATTATAAACTGGGAATCTTTCAGAAAAGGTAAATTATAAAGTGAAAATCTCACAAAACAGGTAAATTATGAAGTAGACATTTTATAGAATGTAAATTATAAAGTTAAAATGTTTGGAATGAGCAAATTGCAAACTACAAAAACTAGAGTACTGGAAAAATATAAGCTGTATAACTGCAAACAGGAAAACTGACAGGCCAGTTAAATTGTAAACTGGTATGAAGTATATATAAATACAATTTTAAACAGCTTTAGACTAAAGTAAATTGCAAAATTAAACATTATGATGGGCAAATGATGGGAGAGTGATGCGAAAGAAGGTGTGCTTTTGCATACCTCAGGCGACTCTGTTTGTGGTGTGTTTGCAGAAATGGCTTCTTTCTCATCACTCTCTCATACAGCTTCTCCTTGTGTAAAGTGTGCTGTATTGTTGAGCGATGCACAGTGACACCATCTGCAGCAAGATGATGCTGCAGCTCTTTGGAGGTGGTCTGTGGATTGTCCTTGACTGTTCTCACCATTCTTCTTCTCTGCCTTTCTGATATTTTTCTTGGCCTGCCACTTCTGGGCTTAATAAGAACTGTCCCTGTGCTCTTCCATTTCCTTACTATGTTCCTCACAGTGGAAACTGACAGGTTAAATCTCAAGACAACTTTTTGTATCCTTCCCCTGAACAACTATGTTGAACAATCTTTGTTTTTAGATCATTTGAGAGTTGTTTTGATGAGCCCATGATGCCACTCTTCAGAGGAGATTCAAATAGGAGAACAACTTGCAATTGGCCACCTTAAATACCTTTTCTCATGATTGGATACACCTGGCTATGAAGTTCAAAGCTCAATGAGGTTACCAAACCCATTCTGTGCTTCAGTAATTCAGTAAAAAGTAGTTAGGAGTATTTAAATCAATAAAATGAAAAGGGTGCCCATACTTTTGCACCGGTCAAATTTTGGTTTAATGCATATTGCACATTTTCTGTTAGTACAATAAACCTCATTTCAATCCTGAAATATTACTGTGTCCATCAGTTATTAGATATATCAAACTGAAATGGCTGTTGCAAACACCCAAATATTTACAACTAAAAATGATTAAGATTAATAGTGTTGCCCAAACTTTTTCATATGACTGTATATAATTATAATTAAGACAGATGAGATAAATTGCAACTGGAAAAAATACAGTCCACATAGTGAACTGCTGAATAGTGAATAGAAAGTGCACTTCATTTCCCTTCAAAATGAGAAATTTTGAGGGTTTTTTTTTCTGAATATTCCTCTGTTGCAGTCGATCAGTCCATTCCTGGTCCATAATTCACTTCCAGAAACTCTATGATAAACAGAAATTCAGTCCATAGAATCTACTGTAATACTAAACTCCTGATTTTAACTGTAAGATCTGTTCTATATTGGGTTTAGATTCTGCGCTAAAACACTGCGGTGCTGAAGCTGGAGCTCGGCCCGGGTCCGTACTCAACACGCCTGATGTGTTTTTTTTCTGTTGTTGTAAAGACTTCAAGGAAAAGATGAGAAACGAGGCAGAAATCTCCATAAAAAAAGGAACGTCGGATTTGACAACCTGTCTAAATGTGGTCTAGTGTTGTAACACACTCTACACAGACCTATCTCACTCTTCCTCCCCTGTGTACTTCTTACTCCTCACACACACACACACACACACCTCTCCCAGTCAGCTCACAATTAAAGATTCAGCTCTGGAACAGACTATACATATTTCATCGGACATTTTGCAACACAACGAATAAATAAAATATAGATTAAAAAGTGCCTAAATCCTGCATCAGCATATCTCTCCTCTCTCTACTCTTCACTTCACTCATATCTCTCTCTCTCCTCTGCTCTTCTCAATGGTGAGCAAGATCACTGTGTTACTCGCACAGCAGTGGAGGTTACGCTCCTATTTTCTGATGAGTCAATGTGACCCTGCGTTACTCTGGACATCACTCAATCCCGTATGCCCATTATGCATCCACCAATCAAGACTCTTAAAATCCACAGTAAAGATTTTATATATTGAGACTGTAACAGTCCTTGGTTTGGACCTAAACTGAAAAATCTACACAATAATTTATTGTGGTGACGGACAGTTCTGGTGGAAACATACCTGTCAAGTTTTGGACTTAAAAATAAGGGATTTTTTCCGCCGCCCCAACAGCCCAACCGAGGGCTAAAAATTAATATGTATATATATATATATATATATATATATATATATATATATATATATATATATATATATATATATATATATATATATATATATTATTATATTTATTTAATAGATTTAAAATTGAAATTGAAGGGTGCACAAATTTACAAAAAGGACATGGATCAGATATATTCCATAAGTAAATAATAGTCCTAAGGGGCCTACACAATTAATAATCTTTCATTAATACTTCTTTCTATCGTTCAGTCCACTCCTGATCAGTTCAGTTAATTTCAGCCCTCTCCACATTTTCTCTCTCTCTCCAGCTCAACCATCTCTTCTACCCCTTCTAAATAATACATTACCACAATACTTGAGATTTAAACAAATTCTAACAAACCCTAAAACTAGCCCTGAACTAATAGAGTTTGGAAATGATAGTTATTGGCTGATCAGGCACATCAGGGCAGGGCATTATATATGTATGTAGATTTTTCTCAAACCCTGAATATCTATCTAGCTAATTCTAAAGTTAAGCTAACTGAGTCACAAGCTGGATTTTATTAAACACACAATGGGTTTAATTTATGTTTTGATTCAGAGAAGTCTTTTTAACCAGCTATCAGAAACAATCTCATCACAGTTTACATGGTTAGTTACCTTTCTTTTAGAAAAATCTCCGTATATCCAGATTATTTTTAACGACAGCTGCTCCGACTAGCTGCCTGAACTCACAGCGAGGGGAGGGGCGGGGCTTCTCCCACACTAAACTGCGCTCCGCAAAACCAGCAAGCTGATTGGCTGTTTCTCCTGAAAGGCGGGACTTTCTCCTTGAACCGGCAACACGATTGGTTAAGAGACACACAGTGCATTGTCGCCTGTGGCCTATATATTTTTTTATTTAGTATAATACGGGAAATTTACGGGAAAATACTAATACGGGAGGATGGCGGGAAAGAGGAGTAAAATACGGTAGTTTCCCGGCCAAAACGGGAGACTTGACAGGTATGGGTGGAAACAGGAGAGTTGAGGTGCACATTGAATTCTGCCGTGATTTGATCAGTCGTGGTTTTATGTTTTTTGGATACAATCCGGGTTAGTACCCGAACATCCCTTTCAGACAGCTTCCTCTTACAGCGTCCACAGTTAGTCCTGTTGGATGTGGTTGGTCCTTCTTGGTGGTATGCTGACGTTACCCTGGATACCGTGGCTCTTGATACATCACAAAGACTTGCTGTCTTGGTCACAGATGCTCCAGCAAGACGTGCACCAACAATTTGTCCTCTTTTGAACTCTGGTATGCATTGCAATATTTTGAGCAGAACTGTGCTCTTACCCTGCTAATTGAACCTTCACACTCTGCTCTTACTGGTGCAATGTGCAATCAATGAAGATCGGCCACCTGCTCTCTTTGGGTGGGTACAGTACAGTAGATGGCGCTCTCTCCCTACATCACTCCTAGGGTGATGTGGATCAGCACAGGGCGTCTGTGAGCTGATGTATCAGAACCGAGTCGCTGAGCTTTCCTCCGAGTGTTAGCGCTGTGATGATACTCGGTAATGCTGAATCAGCAGCAGCTCAAAAAGAGGTGGAGTCTGACTTCACATGTATCGGAGCAGGCACACCCTACTGATGTGTTGGGGCATTACTAGTGATAGAGGGAGTCCTAATGAGTGGGTTAGGTAATTGGCTATGTAAATTGGGGAGAAAATGGAAAAAAAAAAATATAAAAAAAATAAATAAAATAAAAATTGCATTTTAAATCACAGATAGAATTATATAAAAACATCAAGAATAGCTTGTAGCTTTTTCAACCTCTGAAGACCTGGCGACCACAACTCCTAATTTTGCTCTACAAGGGCCTGGTGGCCTGACTTCATTGTGTTTTATTGAGATATAAAACTCAGGGATAAGTCCTCATATGTGGACATAATTTTTCTCTGAAACTACAGTTCATCATATAAAAAGATAATTCTTTGTTTTTACACTAATCAGGTGCAAATTAGCCAAAATAGCAAAAAAAAGAGAAAACATGCAAGACATTTTTTACTTCTTATAATAAAAAACCCAAAAAAAGATTTTTTTCCTGGTGTCAAATATGAAACTGGTCTCAGATGAGAAGCTTCTGACAGTTAGTGGTCATATATGACCTTGTCTAATGTCTTGTCTTGTCTGCAGGACTCACACACACACACACACACACACACAAACACACACACATGTACACACACACACAAACACACACAACAAAAAGAGCAAAAGGAAGACAGGCTCGCTCCAGGACATGATAACGAGTGTGTATGAGGGAATCCAGGATTGCCAGGAGGGAATCATTCGATGGGTAACTCCATGTCTATTTATGTATTTCTGTGTGTGTGTGTGTGTGTGTGTGTGTGTGTGTTTTATATGCTTTCTTGTGTGAGATATTGTATTGTATATTAAAAACAATGGAGTAAAAAATATAGAAAGACAGAAAACTAATGAGGAAACTTAATTTTGGTCTTCCCACGATCTTCAGAAGAACCAGCTGATGTCACTTCCTGTTGTAGGTGTGACTTCCTGCTGTAGAATGTTCCCGATGTTTCAGATGATCAGGGTAGTGTGTTACGGTAATATGGTAACAGGACTGAGTGAAACCCAGGGACACAACTAAAATGTGTAAACTAAAATTTTAACTTAAAATATTATGGATTTATTATGAAAAATCACACAACAATGCAACATAAAATACATCTCTTAAGGATTTAATAATTTAATATTTTATGGTAAAGTTTATAAAAAAATTTATGAAAAACAGGTAAAAAAATATATTTTTCAGTGTTTTAAGTAGTTTTTATTTATGTTTTTAATTATATATCTTAATTTTGGAATTAGGTCAATGTACTAGACTTTTTGCTTAATAATAAAATGTATTTTAAAGTTATTTTTGTGCACATTTATACATGTAATTTTCTGGGGAAAGAAATGGCACCTATTCCATCTATTACCACACTAGGTGTCATCAGTGAAAAGCCTCTCAATTAGAGCTTTTTAAACACAGACAAATTAATTGGCATTTAATCTGGTTTTATTTGTCCACGACTCAACCTGCCCACCAAGCCCTCTCCCTATCATTGGGCCGATTAAAAATGTAGCCAGCCCCCTGAATAATTGAGGGTGAGCGGCATACGCTAAAGAGGCGCTGAAGGAATCCGTTTGATTTGTTTAGTGTATAAACCGCTCTTCCGTCGTGAACCGCGGGGGAGAGTGCAGCCCTGAGTACTGTACATTATTCATCGCTTCCTTTGTAATAGGAAAGCTTCATACGTGTCAGAAGAGATTAGGAGGGGATCGGCTGCTGAGACACTGAGCTGCAGCTCCTTCTTTAACTTTAATTAATGAAGAGATATCCACAACGTGCTGAGAGACAAAATAAAGCTTTAATACAACTAGAACTGTATTCAATATCCACTCATTTTGGGTCAAAATCAATGCGACGTGTTCTTTTTTATCAATGAAATGAAATTACAGTAACAATACAGTATAATACATAATATCAAGCTTCTCATATAGATTAATGTTAACCTTTACTTTTAATAATCAGAATTTTTAAGTCATTTTATACAGAAAGAGAGTCGCCACATGCCGCGGTGCATGCTGGGTTGTGTTGCGCCGAACGCATCCCCGCCCTCTGGTGAAAAAGTTCAGCAGAGCTCAACTTTATTCTAATAAATTTGGCGGCCATGCTGCATCCAGCCAATCAGGGAACAGCAGGCTGCGACTTCACACACACACATATACGAGCCTCACACACACACACACACACACACACACACACACATGGAACAGTCGCCTTTTAACCACAGAAGAGAAGCTGAAAATGGTGAAATATGGATTTATAGGCACTTTTTTATCAATTAAATATTACAGTAATAATACAGTATAATACATAATATCAATATTCTCATATAGAGGAATGTTAACCTTTACTTTTAATAATGTGAATTTTAAAGTAATTTTATACAGTTTTCTTTAATGTAGGGTTGTTGTTTTTTTTGTCAAGGCCGGTTCTAGGGAAAGGCTGACAGTACGTGTCCACTGGCACTTAAACCCCAACAGATCCCATTCATTTCAATGGAGAGAGAGCTACCACATGCCTTGGTGCATGCTGGGTTGTGTTGCGCCGAACGCAGCCTCGCCCTCCAGCGAAAAAGTTCAGCAGAGCTCAACTTTATATTTAAATAAATCTGGCGGCCATGCTGCATCCAGCCAATCAGGAAACAGCAGGCTGCGACTTCACACACACATATATACGAGCCTCACACACACACACACACACACACACACAGAACAATCGCTTTTTAAACACAGAAGAAAAGCTTAAAAATGGTGAAATATGGATTTATAGAACTATAGATCACAGAGAGGTTTACGAAAAATATTAATATTAAATATTAAAAATTCAATATTTTGCCCCCACAAACGCAATGTGAACAATGACTGTTTTTCACTTATCTTTGCCACTTTTATATGTGTACAATAGTTAAGTGAATATGGAATAGCTGTTTATTAATGTGTGCTTGTAATCTTTACATTATTTGTTATACTGTTCAAGTTAAAAATAAATTAAAAATAACTGGATTGTATCAGTAATTTTTTCATAACATCAAGAGGAAATTCCTACAATCTTTAACCAGATTTTGTTTTCTATTAAACTACATGTAAAGTAGATGTCTTTCTTTTTTCAGTATAAAAATAAAGTTTATACTGTAGAAACAATCTGTAAAAATCTGTGAAGGTGAAAAATATATCCTATAAAACACACTGAATATAATTTTTTAATTTTATTTTGCTAATAAACTGTTTTATTTATATTTGAATGTATTAATCATATTTGTATTCTCACTCATATTCCTATTTTTACTTTTGAATATTATATTCTCAGCCTATGTCTGTATATTAGTTCTAAAGTATAATTGTACTTTAACCAAGGTGGAGTATTTAAATGAATCACAATTAAGATGATCTTAATTCATTTTACTTTTCAAGTATTATGCTTCGGGTTTAAGTTTAAAGACACATGCAACATTTTTTATTTTTGTATTTCATACATCAATTTTAGCCAATATCATTAGTTATGGCTTTAAAAATATGAATCTCAACATGCCCACCCATTATTTTTTATTCTCTGCTGCCCTTCGAGCAAAGCTCTCTAGAACCGGAGCATTTTTGCAGTACTTAATAAAAGTAATTTATTTTTTCTTTAGCTTATTTTATGAAAAGATCAAGGTACCTAATTAAAAACTATGTGCAAGAATTCACTGTCCACCCTGTCAACTTGAGATAACTACGCCCCTTTAAGAAAAAAAAACATTTGATATTATCAGTGACCTTCACACTTTTATTTTCTAGAGGACTGAAGACTTGCTGCTGCATGTTCAGCATTATTGCTAATATTAAATTACAGGGTTCATAAACTTTTTAACCAAATACATCTCCATGATTTTTTTTGGACTTTTTCATGCCTTCAAGGCAAACTTTCATGATCTCTCGATATTAAAACATCAGTGCAGACATGAACAATAAAACCAAAAATCAAACTAAACTAAAATTATAATCATAATTGATTATAGTAGGCATAAAATTAATAAGATAAGATTAGTTTAAGATAATTTAAGATAAATGTTGCCACACAATCTTTAATAATAAAATGTTGCGTCAGATCCTGAGAACTCTATAGTGTAGGGCTAAATTACTAAATTACCTCCATCAATAAACAGCAAATTTCCATGATTTTACCAAAACTTTCTGGGTATTTTTTTTTTCAAAACTTATCCAGGCCTGGAAATTGATATTTTTTTTAATTCTATGGCTTTTCCAGGTTTTTCATGACTGTACAAACCCTAAAATTAATATTTTTTCATATTGTCTCCATACTGAACTTAAAGAGGTAACCTTAACCTAAAAATATCACGACAATTAACATAATTTTACTAAATCTAAAATGAATCTGTATTGATTTTGAATATGAAAATGAATATATATATATATATATATATATATATATATATATATATATATATATATATATATATATATATATATATATATATATATAGTATATATCAAGTCACCATTAACAATTTAACATGTCTGTAATGCTACTTCAACCATGTTTTTTTTTTTTTCCGAAAATTTTTTTTTAAAATTTTTTTTAATTGTCCTCTCTGTCACTGTTCATTAGCTTTCTGTAATAGGGTGGACGAGTGCATGACATTAGATAAAAAGTGAAAATAAAAGTGATTATGCTGGAAGTGTCTTATAAATATGATGACAAATAGTTAAAATACTGCAATTTTTAATTTTATATGGAATTATTTAGAAAACAAAAAGGTGTGAAACAAACCAGAATATGTTTTATATTTTAAATTATTCATATTAGCACCTTTTGCTTAGATAAACACAGTTTTGCGCATCTCTGCTGCTGGATTTTCTCAGTCAGTTTTATGAGGTAGAGTCACCTGGAATTCAGGCTTTCAGTTAACAGCTGTGCTGAACTCATCAAGAATTAGTTACTTGAATTTCTTGTCTCTTAATAAAGTGTTTGAGAGCATCAGTTAAAGTAAAGTAGTGAAGAGGTAGAGTTACAGGTATACAGTGAATAGTGAATATTTGAGTAATGTTCGAATCCAGGTTATGAGAAGCAAAAACTACTCAACTAAATAAAAAAACTTCCACCATAATCTGCACTGGAACCAGACAGCTCTGACCAATCAGAGGAGACGATGTGCTTGAGTGGTTTATTGGTGCACATTTTGCTGTGATTAGTTTTATATACATGTGTGAAACTAAACCAAACAGAGGGGGAAAAGCTTCAATTAAACCAAATAAATAAACTCATCAACTGATCCGGATCATAGAAACCTACAAAAAAAAAAAAACTACAGCAAATTAAGATCTAATTCAGAAATCCTTACAACCAAGCTAAGATGTTTATAATTTTGTATATTTTATAGTTTATCCAATTTTTTATCATGTATTCTTTATTCCAGCGCCACATGTCCTGAGCTTTATCTCCCCTCAAAGTATAAACTAATATTTTTTTTTTTACTTTTGAACACAATTTAATTGCATTTTTCTTTACTTTCCATTTCTTACTGAGTTCAGTTAACACTTGTGTGGTGTTCGGGTCTGTGGGACCCGTTTTCATTTTTCATCAAATGATACTAAAAAAATATTTTTTCTAACTCAAACTCATTGGCTTTGGCTCATTTTTTGTGAAAAACATATATCAAAACACATTTTTGATAAACACTCACTGTACACCCCCGCCCCCCCTCCCCTAACCATTTATATTACGTACAGTATGTTTGGCCAAGGGCTAATAAACATTGCTTCATTTGTAAATTTGAAACTAAACAAATTTTCTACTCATATCTTGAGTTTAATTCATTTTCTTTTACATTTTATTAAAAAAACTAATAAAAAAAGAGTAGCACTTTTTAAAAGAAATGTAACATAAGAAAGGTAAAGGGCAAATATTAACCATGTAAGCTGTTTATATTGCTCGCAATTTAGGTGAAGCGAGCATGTGTAAAGCATTTTAATGTAGAATTGCTTAATTTTGCTGACTCAAATACAAGTAACAAAGTAAACCAGTAACAAAAATATGAACACCACACAAGGGTTAATTCACACTTATAAACACTTATATATATAAAAAAAATTAATCCAACAATGGTTTCTAAATATTAGTGCAACATACGAGTGTAAAGTGTATATTAGTGTGTGGGGGACACTAGACACTAGACGCCGGGCACCATGGGATGTTTTCTCTCTAGCTGTAGTAAATCTTATGTCTTTATTAGTTTTATCTGGAAGCGGTCCATTCACAGTCCGCGATCAAGCTTAGCTGGAGCTGAGGAAACAGTGTGTGTTTTATATTTTAAAATATAAAGAAGAAGAATCAGCAGAAGAAGAAGAAGTGGCGGTGGCGTTGGAGGAGGACGCATACGACGCCGGCGGTACAGGAATGTGTGTGCGGCTGTGTGTGTGTGGATCTGAGGGGGATCTGAGGGGGTAGGACGGGGTAGATATGCCTCTCGCTGTCATCCGCAGTCTGATTATCATGTTGGCAGGATCTAAAAGATTAGACACATCAATAGTTTATGACTCTGTAGAGACTCTCGCTCAATTCCCACATCTATAAATTACTAAACAAGGCCATTTACATCTCTGTTTCCCAACAAACTTTTCTCTCTCTTTCTCTCTCTCGCATACTCTCGCGCTATCTCTCTCGCTCTCATTTTTTTTCTACTTCCCCAAAGCAAGTTTATCTCCATCCACCTTCACTTCCACAGTGATCTCTCACTTTCTCGCTTTCTCGCACCCTCTCTCTCTCTCTCTTTCTCTCTCTCTCTCTCTCTCTCTCTTTCTCATATGGCCTTTTCACCCTAAGGACTCTCCAAAGTTGCTAATTCCCGATATAATTTTGGAAATAAATAAAATAAATAAAATAATAATAATAAATCGCACCATAAAAAAACCACAAGCACCTAAAAAGAAAGGCATAATTAATAGATGTGGTCTGCCAATGCGCATGAATTATGCAGTTTCTATATTCAAGAAAATTACCAAGCAAAAAAAAAAAAAAAAAGAAAAAGAGAGAGAAAAAGAAAAACCCATCGGGAGAGAGCGGAGGAGAATCATTAACTGCAAACCGGAACCTTTGTAAAAATGCAGCAATTTTTTTTGTTAATAATTCATCCGCATAAACAAATAACATATGAATAAGGAATGCCTTAAGAAAAGGGAATTATTCCACCACCCGAAGCCGCAGAAGCGCCGCCGCCGCCGCGTTCCCGCGGAACTGCAGCGGCATCTGGGGAGCCAAGAAAATAAGATAGTAAAAATAAAGTTTAGATTGAGCATTATTCAAATATAGAAGAGACCAAGAAAAAAAGACACACTCCTCGCTAACTTCGCGAAGCTTTGTCAAGACTTTTCGTCTTCAACTCGTGCGAGAAAAAGTTCTCTCACAGTCTCGCAAACATTAAAACGGGAAAGTCTTTTGGGGTTCTGAGCCGCGCACCTCAACGTGAGACGAGCTCATGCACCAAAACTTTAACAGAGTTATTCTTATTCTCTAAAAACTCTCAGAGTGATGAACAGATGCTGAAGTGCTGAAAAAATGAGGAGTTAAAGTGCTGAAGTTCTGGAGAAATGAAGAGTTGAAGTGCTGATGTGCTGGAGAACTGAAGAGCTGGAGAACTAAATGAAGAGTTGAAGTGCTGATGTGCTGGAGAACTGAAGAGCTGGAGAACTGAAGTGCTGGAGAACTGAAGAGCTGGAAAACGGAAGAGATGAAGTTCTGAAGTGCTGGAGAACTGAAGAGCAGGAGAACTGAAGAGCTGGAGAAATGAAGAGTTGAAGAGCTGGAGAACTGAATAGTTGAAGAGCTGGAGAACTGAAGAGTTGAAGAGCTGGAGAACTGAAGTGTTGAAGAACTGGAGAACTGAAGAGTTGAAGAGCTGGAGAACTGAAGAGTTGAAGTGCTGATGTGCTGGAGAACTGAAGAGCTGGAGAACTAAATGAAGAGTTGAAGTGCTGATGTGCTGGAGAACTGAAGAGTTGAAGAGCTGGAGAACTGAAGAGTTGAAGAGCTGGAGAACTGAAGAGTTGAAGAACTGGAGAACTGAAGAGTTGAAGAACTGGAGAACTGAAGAGCTCGGTGCTGTCAGGACTGACTGCAAAAGGCAAGACCGGAAACCTGGAAGGACATGCAATAATAAGCTTAATGTACAGCTCTGAAAATAATTAAGAGATCACTTCAGTTTCTGAATCAGTTTCTCTGATTTTGCTATTTATAGGTTTATGTTTGAGTAAAATGAACATTGTTGTTTAATTCTATAAACTACAGACAACATTTCTCCCAAATTCCATATAAAACTATTCTCATTTAGAGCATTTATTTGCAGAAAATGAATATTTGCTGAAATGACTAAAATAACAAAAAAAGATGCGGAGCATTCAGATCTTAAATAATGCAAAGAAGAAGAAAACAAGTTCATATTCATAAAGTTTTCATAAAGAGTTCAGAAATCAATATTTGGTGGAATAACCCTGGTGGTTTTTAATCACAGTTTTTTTCATGCATCTTGGCATCATGTTCTCCTCCACCAGTCTTACACACTGCTTTTGGATAACTTTATGCTGCTTTACTCCTGGTGCAAAAATTCAAGCAGTTCAGTTTGGTGGTTTGATGGTTGTGATCATCCATCTTCCTCTTGATTATATTCCAGAGATTTTTAATTTGGTAAAATCAAATAATTTTTAATTGATCTCATATTTTACAGAGCTGTATAGATATATATATACCCATAATTTACCTATAAAATCAGTGATCAGTGCTGGGGGGAGGAGCCCCTGTGAGATTTAGCGTTGGGTCCCAACAGACTGTAGAATCAGCTCTGTTCAGCACAGCCGGGTTTATAGAGTGATGACGCTAACAGAACAAGATCAATACTTTAACTCAGTTATAATGGGAGTGACTGACCACTGAGTGTAGTCCTCTCACTACATCTCTCAGTGTGTGTGTGTGTGTGTGTGTGTGTGGAGGTTACGAGTGTATAACCTTGACTTCCTGCTGTGCCTCGGACTCATGGGAAATCAAAGGCGTTCATCATCTGAGGTTAACCACACTGTCAATTATGCACACCAAGAGTGCATGTGTGTGTGTGTGTGTGTGTGTGTGTGTGTGTGTGTGTGTGTGTGTGTGTGTGTGCGGTGGGGAGGGGGCGGGGCACGGGGGGTGCATGCTGGCCAGTGGTGATGCTCAGTGCCCCCCGGGGGTGGGGTGTGGAGGGGGTACTGTAAGTGAAAGAAAATGACCAACACACACACACACACACTCTCACACACACACACACACACACACACAGAGTGGCTCATAGTAGGAGTGGGTTGCCTCACATTTCCATTCACACATTACTCTACCTGTCAGTGTTGAAGCTACAGCACCTTGTCTTTGATTGGTGGACGCCGGCTTATTACAGTCCGGAACTGCTCTCAGAACAGTTACAGGAGGTCTGATTGGACCCAGCAGGGTGGACTGTCACTCGTCCAACCAAACCACTGCTCCAGTGTCATTTTAATATCAGCCTCTATTTCTTTGGCCTGTGCAAGTGGCTGCCTTTTTTGCCATTTAATCTGTTTAAAGGTCTCATTCCACTAAAATCTACTTGTTTTTGTTCTTTGTAAAAGACTATAGGTTTCTCTTCATTTTTTATGATTCTGCACATAAAACTCTTCTTTAACCTCCACTGTCTGCACTAGCTAATAAAAGAAAATATTCATAAAAATAAGTCAATCAGAGATATTAGGTGTCAAGTTAACTAGTGAGTTCATGGCCTCACCCACCTCGGCTCAGGACCACCCACAGACAGAGCTGAAGCCAGGCTGGAGCATAGCTAACTAAGTTAAGTAAAGCTAGGCTAAGTAAACAAAACTGTAATAAACAAAGACTTTCTTTTAAAGTCAAATGAGACCTGGATGTAAATATCCCTCAAAACTGTTTATTTGGGTGAGTAAAGCACTTCTGTTTACTTACAGTAAGCTTAGATTCCTGAATTTCTCCAGCACTAAGCCTGGAGCACTAGCATTAGCGGCTAACTGCTAGCAGTAAGCAGCTAATTCTGTCTGAAAGCGCTACATTGAGGAATCCTGAGTGCTCTGGTAGCTCAGGGCGATATTAGCTAGTGGTTCATTCCACGCAGCTTGTTTAAACACTGTAAACGTGCAGACTACAGTCCAGTCAGGAAGGTACATCAGTTGGTTCTTCTGAAAATCATGGAAAGACCAAAATTAAGTTCCCTCATTTGTTTTTCTGTATTTTTGATCTTATAGTAACTAATTTAGTCTTTGTAGGTGGGAAAATCTGCGAAAGAAGCCTGGCGAAGAAGCCTGGCGGCATAGCGTACCAGCGGCATAGCTAAAATAGAAGCCTGGCGGCGTAGCGTACCAGCGGCGTAACTAGCATAGAAGCATGGCAGCATAGCTTACCAGCAGCATAGCTAGCATAGAAGCCTGGCGGCGTAGCGCACCAGCGGCGTAACTAGCATAGAAGCATGGCAGCGTAGCTTACCAGCGGCGTAACTAGTGTATAAGCCTGGGGGCATCATGTAACAGCGGTGTAGCTAGAGTATAAGCCTGGCGGCGTAGCTTACCAGCGGCATAGCTAGCATAGAATCCTGGCGGCGTAGTTTACCAGAGTCGTAGCTAGCGTAGAGGCATGGCAGCATAGTGTACCAATGGCGCAGCTAGCATGGAAGCATGGCAGCGTAGTGTACCAGCAGCGTAGCTAGTATAGAAGCATGGTGGCGTAGCGTACCAGCGGTGTAGTGTACCAGCGATGTAGCTAGAGTATAACCCTGGCAGCTTAGCTGCCCCTTCTCTACGTGCAAACGTTACTGCAGTGCCCTTCCCAAATTACCACTCCCATTTTTTTATCATTTTTCAAAACTGAGCCAGGGGTGGAGTCAGCTGAAATCAGGGAGTTTAGTGGCCCTTTAAATTCTTCTTAACAAATCCAACAGCATCTCAAAGCACTCTGAATTCTTTTTGTCCATTGCTTTTTCTCTCTCCCTCTTTCTCCTCCTCTTCCTCTGCTTCCCCTCTGAACCTCTCCGGTGCCAACATCCGCCTCGGCCTTCCGCACGTGTACCGAGTCATTACGTGTCTAATTGTTTCATTATACTGCCATTTACCAATTACCCGCTCCTCTGTTCCCCGGCTGGAGAAGTCATTAGCGCTCTCCCAGACCTCCCGCTCCTCCTTCTCCTCGCCCGTCTCCGAGTGCCCGGGCCCCGCGTCCGGCGAGGGCTCTCCCCTGCCCAATCAGAGCGGGGCCTCCTCGGGTCCGCGGCTCCTAATTGCTGTGGGCCGCGGGGTCCGTACCAAGCAATCAGGCAGGCAATCTCCGAAGACGCCTGTGCGTGGAGCCACGTTAGGGAAAAAATCTCTCTGTATCTGGACGGTGTGCAGCAGCAGAGCTGGGATAACCCAGGTCCCAGCCGCAATTAATGACCTCGCTCAGGATTCAGCTACTATTAAAAAAGACAGAGGTGTGCTGTCAGAGAACTAGCCTGGAGAGATGGAGGGATGGATGAAGGAACGGATGAATGGAAGGATGGAAGGAGAAGGGAGAGGAGGAATGAACAGAGGTGTAGTCTGTGTGATGGGTGGGTACAGTATACATGTATACCCAGTAGGTTTCGTGTTTATTCGCTCTATTCAATTATGCTCATAGATGAGGAAGGAAAAAAAAACAAAATTAATACATGAAGTACTTTAAAAATTAAAAAAAATTCATAGATGAGGATTTTTTTTTAATTTTTAAAGTACTTCATGTATTAATTTTGTTTTTTTTCCTTCCTCATCTATGAGCATATTTGAATAGAGCGAATAAACACGAAACACGAAATAAAAAATTCACAACCATGGTGAACACATAAAACTAACAGTTTATACAGTTCATTACATTTAATGTAAGTTACAGTATTTTTTTTTATTTTAATCTTTCAAATCAAATCTTTATATAATGTAACAAACAGCTGTTTACATTTTTATATGTCCTATAAATTGCCTCAATTTTTTGTTTTTGTTGAGAAAATTCATTTATCAATATTTTGTTAGCAAAACAGCTAATTAACCTCCTGAGACCCAGACTTTTGTTTGGTGTGCACTTTTAATTTTCCTACATATTTGGAATTAGTCAGACCTAATGAGTATAAAAACTAACTTTGTTAATGAAAAACAAACAAAATGGTGCCCAGTTTTTTTTTTTTTTTTTTTTTTTTTTTTTTTACATTTTTTTCTGTTAACATACATGTACTGTGTGTATTGTTTTTTTTTTTGTAAATTTTAAATTACAAGAAATTGCATTTTTTCTTTCTTTTCTTCCTGAAAGAATTGTATAAGGTATTTATACCTGTATTGTCTTGTAAGCACAAATGTTCTGTACTACTGCACTTAACAGGAAATAAATGAATAAATAAATAAAGTATTAAAAATTTAAGTAATTAACTCTTGATGAGTTCAGCACAGCTGTTAACTGAAAGCCTGAATTCCAGGAGACTCTACCTCATAAAACTGACTGAGGAAATCCAGCAGAGATGTACAAAACTGTCTAATCCAACTAAGCAAGATGTGCTAATTTAAAGAATCTAAATTATAAAACACATTTGTTTAATACTTTTTTGTTTTATTCATACACTGCGTTCCAAATTATTATGCAAATTATATTTTTCCCAGATTTTCCTCAATGTTTGATGCAAATGACCGTCAGTATGATAAAAGTCATCACCCGAATCATCACCCGAATCGAATTTTATTGGGCAAACCTCCCGATGATAACAGTATATTCTTCAAAAATGTAAAACTCAAAATGCTCCAAATTCTTATTGCATAGCAGAGTTTCCAAACCTTTTTTACCAACACTTTGAGTTATGTGGACTGCAGAGGCACGAGCAGCTTCAAATACCTGTTTGTTGGTGTGTAACGGCATTTTAGCAGCTGTTCTCTTAATTTTAATACAATGAACTTGTCTGGCAGAAATCTTCCTTATTTTGCCTTTATCTGCACAAAGTCTGTGCTCTGAATCAGCCACAAATCTCTTGTGTTTTCATACCTTGTCTAAGGCACTGCACTATTTGAAGTATTTTTCGGCAGCAGAGAGAGCAGAGGATTTTCTGTCCCATATTGCTTGAAACCTGTGGCCTGCTTAATAATGTGGAACATCCTTCTCAATTAGGCAAACCTTCCCCTGGCAAACGAATAATCATCACAGGTGGCTGAGATTGATTTCAGTGATCCAAAGAGCCCTGAGACACAAAACCATCCATGAGCTTAATTGAGAAACAAAAGAAAAATGAATCTTTATGACCAATTTGCAAAATAATTTGGAATGCTGTGTAATTTAGATGACTACTATTGATTTACAAACAGAGCTATTATTCACTGTATACCTGTAACTCTACCTCTTCACTACTTTCTACAACTGATGCTCTCAAACTCTTTATTAAGAAGCAAGAAATTTAAGTAATTAACTCTTGATGAGTTCAGCACAGCTGTTAACTGAAAGCTGAACATTCCATCATAAAAGAGTCATAAAGCTGACTGAGAAAATGCATAATGAAGAAGATTCTAAAAATCAAAAACGAAATAAACTCTTACTGTAGGACATCTTTTCATACAAGAAGCTTTAATAGTTGTGTTCCTGTGTCTGAATCATAGTGTCTTGCTTTGGTTTGTATGATTGTTAGTCCTGTAACCAGGTTAATCTCTGCACAGGACATTTATACAGAGAGACACTGGATAACGTTGCGGCTTGTTGGTGTAAATAAGTGCTGTTGATTCCTTTCAGTGGTAATTAAAGACGCCGCTAAGGACTTAAGCTTAAGTTTTTTTTTACTCTTTCTCTTTCTCACACAAACCAACGTTTTTGTGTGTGTTTGAGGTTGATGTGTGTGGCAGGTAACAGAGTTCACTGTGGTGTGTGTGTGTGTGTGTGTGTGAGAAGCCCTCTCTCTCCAGGCTGTGGGACACACCCTGGCGGGCGTGAGAAAACACCAACTGGACACCCACACCAGACCAAGAGTTCCACCTGTTTAGAGTTACACCCTGCCTCCTCCTCCTCCTCTTCTTCTTCTTCCAGGTCGAGGAGTTGGCAGCGTCGCCGGCCAGGAGCTGCTCTTTTGTCAGGCCTCGTACCGCGCTGTCCTCGTCTCGCTGTCAGCCGAAAAAACGTAGAGCCGGGTACCTCCCGTGGCCCTGATGAGGCGCTTGTTTTAAAAGATTCCCTCACATGCCCCACAAAAGTGTCTTTGTGCCGTTCCGGAGAACACACACCTCCTGACGGCGTAGGCGGTGCGATGGCGGCGCTCGTACGAGCCAAAGTCAGACGAAACCCCTGGGAGCTGCGAAACAGAATTGATTTCCTTTCATTTGCGCTAATCCGGAGTTGTACCTCGAGCAAGGAGCCACGTTTGCACATGGGAGCGCACGCTCGTCTAAACGATTCTGAACTCAAGGTCATGAATTTCTCACCGTTTCCTCTCCTCTCAGGCTGGTGGAACCTGCTTTAGAGAGTCAGAGAGTCAGAGAGTCTGACGTCCTTTCTTCAAACCGTGTTTTAGTTAGTCTAAGAAAATCTAGTTAGTCTAAGAAAATCATAATCAGAATTATTATTATTTTTCTTTTTATTATTTCATTTTTTTTTTCCATTTTCTCCCCAATTTTGCTCAGTCAATTACCAAACCCACTCATTAGGACCCCCCCCCCCTATCCCTACTGATGCCCCAACACACCAGGAGGGTGAAGACTTGAATGCATGATTCCTCCAATACAAGTGAAATCATACATGTCCAGCATTGCTGAGTATCATCACACCGCTAACACTCGGAGGAAAGCGCAGCGACTCAGTTCCGATACATCAGCTCACAGACGCAGGCTTGTGCTGATCAACATCACGCTTAAGTGATGTGGGGAGAGAGCACCATCTACTGCACCCATCCAGAGAGCGCAAGACCAATTGTGCTCCCTCTGAGCGCCTGAAGCTTGATGGTAAAGCTGCACGAGCCAGGGTTCGAACCTGCGGCCTCCTGGTCATAGTGGCAGCGCTTTAGACCGCTGGACCACTCAGCGCCCCATCAGAAATATCCTTTTTGCCTCTTAATTATATGATGTGTTTGCGATAAAGAGTGTAATAGGACTCTAATGGGAATCTCCCTCTTTTCTACAAGAAAAGGGTGCATTATAGATAGTTATGTTTAATAATGATTATTGTAAGGGAGATAATACACTGGTGCTGCACCAATGATGGTATGATGATGATCTGTACCATGAAATGTGGTTATATCGGTAATTGCAATGTTTGTGAGTAGTGGTGCTCAAAAACTCCCACCTGCCTCAGGAACAGTGAGATTTCTGTGTAAGAGTGTAAGAGATTCAGAGATTCAGAGATAAATGTGAATCTCTAGCCTGGATACAAGATTCCTTTTGGCTTCCTGCAGTAAGTTTTTCCCATGAATGTTGCAGCTGCAGCTGGGCCTGTAGATCCTGCTCTACACTTATGTACTGTAGGTTGCCAAAGCTGTTGTCTGAGCTGATAAATCCAAGGCCATAAATCCTTGATCGGTGGTAAATTTGGAGACCAGCCAGGCCAAGGAAGCGTTGAAAGACATTCCTGGGAAATCCTTGCTGTGTGTGGGTGAGGCTAAATCTGCTGAAATATGACAATTAAACGCCCTGCAATAAAAAAAGTGTTGCTGTTTTGGCCTGTTCTGCCTAAGCACTCTTCACGCCGCCAGCATCTTATTTATAGTGTTTTTATATCGTCTGCCTAATCAGTCAAATGTGAGCCAGCTGGGACAGATAGGGGCTGCGCAGACCCATGAAAATAAATAAATAACACAATATTTTGCACATCACACTTTTTTTAGACTTTTTTTATTACAATTTTAAAATACCATGTATCATTTTTGTTCCACTTCACAATTTTGTGCTAAGTTTGCGGTTGTAAATCGACAAAATGTGAAAAAAATTCAAGGGGTATGAACTTATGGGACATTCCAGGATTTTGGTACATTTCAGGGGTGGTCACTTCTGAAAATTTGGTCTTCATTTTGATCATTTTTAGTCATATATTTATTAAATACAGGTAATAGACTATCAAAAAGTTTGATTCGTCAAGCTCAGGTATCAAAGCAGTTTTTTTCTTAATTAAATTATGCAATATATTTGGTAACTTACCGTAACAGGGTTGTGAGTAACAGGGTTGCAAATCTAGACTTAATTGTGGTTTAATCCAGGAACAGATGCTAACTGTAAAATTTAGCTATGTATACAAGCTCAAGGACAAACATGGTTATATAAGTATATAAAGTAAATTTTGACTCTACTCATTATTAGTTTTACAGTATGAGTAACAGGGTTGAGTTCACTGAGTGACACACACAACTTGGACAAACATATTTGGGAAAAAAACTTTTAAATTGTTAGAGCACTTACTCTTGGTCTTGCCATGTGGGCAGAAAATGTCCTTGTGATGTCACTTCCTTTGTGCCAGTAGATAAATATTTTTAACTCTTTCTCTGCAGGTAAAATTCCTTATGGTAACAGGGTTGCGCACATGTTGTGGGACACAACTTAATAGCATAAAAACTGTAACATGCAAAACAATGTAGACCAAAGAAGTTGTTTTCATAAGTAAAGGAGATGCAGATCAACAATATACAAGAGGAAGTCATTTATTTAGAGCTTATTTTAATTGTTAAATTTGCCAAAGGATTTGGTCACCCAATGTGTGGGACAAGAGAAAACAGCCATATTTTGAGGCGGCCCAAAGGTATTCGGTCTTTTGAATACTTTCTAAGGAGTTTATTTTTCTACCAAATTTTACAAGTTTGTCTTATAACAAGTACATTGTTTACAAAAAAAATAGTCATTTAGATATTTTGGATATGTACATTTGAAATTTAAGTGGTGGGACAGAAATACTTTTGATATTGTAACAGCATGCCAACTTTTGCGTCAATCTGGGTCTGTTACTCTTTGGTCAACTATACTAAAAATGCAGAGTATAACTGTCAGACTGGTCACACATTGGCTCAGCATGAAGTGTGTGCCACAAACCTCCAGGGATTTGGGGTTGTGGGTTCGATCCGTATTCTAGTAACTGTGTATGTGTATGTGAGGAATCTGGTGTCATCTTTCAGTGTGATTTTTTTTAGGCAAACTTTAATACAACTAATAATACTAATAATAAGTATAATAATAGTGAACTGAATGGAAATGTCATGCAGCAGAAAGGAAAAGAATCTGAAAGTCAAATTATCATATATTATTTTTTTATAATCATAATCATAATCATATATACTACAGTATCACATAATGCAGTCTGCGTCATCACATTTGCAACTGTGCTTCCTTAGTCCATGACTCCTCCAGCTGATATAATGACTCTCGCTGTATAGTTTTCTTTCTCTGAATTCCCTCTGAAGCTTATTGTAGGTGGTAAATACAGCTGTGGCCTTTTCCCTTCATACTAGGAGCCCTAACTTAGAGATTAAACATTCAAATGAGATTAAAGCTGACACAGGAACTTCAGGGGGAAAATGCCTTTTATCTGCACAGCAAACACGAGACGGGGGGGGGGGGGGGGGGCACGGTACCTAGCGCAAAATTACCATAATAATGCTACAGCTGAGTGGTTTCATAACGATAAACGAACAGAACAGCCGTGTCCTCGGAGACTAAAGGCTTGCAGCGATTAGACGGCACGGCCGCGATAATGAGCACTTTAAGAAGAGAGGCCTGAGCTAGCTAGTCGGGGAGAACCGTGGCTGGGCAAGGGTAGATTTAGGGTTAGGGTGGGTTTAGCTTATTATGCTGTAGGATTGGGTAAGGTAGCCTGGAGGAGTCAAACTTCTGTAACACTTTATAATACAGCGCGTGTTTTAGAGGGTAAGTACTGTGTAATAACAGAGTAATAACGGTAAAACACTGTACACTACATAATACAGTCCACAACTACCTGTTGTTTCTGAGTATTTACACTGTAAACCCATGCATTGTTTGAACTCAAATGATTTAAGTCTGTTTTTTTTTATTGGAGATTTCTAAACATTACTCAACTATTTTGAGTTAGTTGAACTGAATTTGTGGGCACATATACTGTACTATTCAAACTGAGATCTTTGAGTTGAACCAACTTATTATAATAACTGAGTTTACTCTGTTGTCATTAACAGCTTCTTTTCTATTGGCTTCTGTCACAATCTATTTGCATACTGGGTGTGTCCAACAGTTTCTGACTAACACTCACCATCAGTGTGTAGTGATTCCCCCCCTGGGCTACCTTACAAATAAATCAACTTCCCCTTTAGTTGTAATAACTTGATGTTTTAATTTATGCTAACTCAAGTTTTCATTCCCCATTACTTACTGGTCTTACAGTATAACAAAAATTAAAAAGTTAAATCAACTTTATTCCCCATTACTTAAAAAATCTGAGCAAACCAGCTGCCTTTAATAAACTCAACTTACAGTAAAACAAAAATAAAAAAGTTAAATCAACTTCCCCTATAGTTGTAATAACTTCTACATTTCTACATTAAACATGGATGTGAGTTTCTTGCATGTTCCCGTGGACAATTCTAACTAGAAGCTGCGGACACAATCATCACCATCCACTATGGGTCCAGTATGGAAGGCAATGCTTATGATTGATGGCTTGTGGCAGGAATTAGCCAGAGTCACTTGTCTGGACACATGGATAGTTATAACAGGAAGCTTCCAGTCACCATCATTATCACTTACTGCCATGTCCACTGAGGGTGGTAATTCCTTCTATGGCATATTGGCAGCATATATTTCCATCCTATCTGTCACCCACTATCGGGTCTTTCTTTAAATTCTGATAATTCATGCCGTCTTGCCATGATAATTCCCGCATGTCTTACAATATCTGGGTTTTATGGTGAAAATACTTATTTAGTTTCAGATTTCTCAAGGTTCGCATGACTTCAGGCTAACGTAATAACATAATGCTTGTTGTGCTACAGTAGACCAGGCTTAACAGTGCTGAACAGAGCAAGCCAAGACTACACAGGGCAGGGACACAGGAGTGAAATAGTTTGGCAGCAGCCAATTTCGTTCAGCTGTGTCCATCTCCCCCTGTGCACCCCTGCACCCCGCCAGCCCCCAGTGGCCCCCAGAGTCCTGGAACCCCGCGTCAATGTCCCACGCTGGCCCAAGGCTCTCTTCTGCAGGAGAAACAGACCGTTGTTTCCCAGGATGTGCACACACTTGTCATGTAAATGAAGAAGTCACAACCAATTAAAGTAATTGCAGCGCGTCGCCTTGTCTTCGTTCGCCCGCCGAGTCCGAGGGGAGAGGAACACAGGGAGGGAAGGGGGGGTAATTTGGGAGCAGGAGGCTCTCAGTCTCCCAATCTCCCACATAAACACATAAACACATCCCACATTTCCTAAACCATGCTTATAGATGGGTTGGAAGATGGAAATATCAAAGGTAAGTGCACGGCTGCAAGGCTGAAAGGCTGCAAGGATCAAGGGAATCGGCTTCAACAGGCGCAAAGACAGACAACGAAAAGAGCAACAATAAAAGGGGTGTGGAACAACTAAATGAAGCCGCAGAAGGGGTGGCCTGAACCGTCCGGTGGAGTGGAGAAGGCAAACGACAAGAGGCAAAGACAAGATAAAAGCACCGAGAGATCGTAACATCATTTGGAGGGGGCTTGCTCTGGAAGCGGTGCAAAGTGAGAGCAAAAGGGAGGCAGGCATGGGATGAGGGGATGAGGGGGCACACAGCAGGTGGGCAGACTAATGGAAACCCTCTGGCTATGTGGAGGAAAAGTGAGAGAGAGAGAGAGAGTGAGAGAAAGAAAGAAAGAAAGAGAGAGAGAGAACACGAGTGTGTAATCGGTGGATCCTCCACGGACTGGGTCCGCTGATGTATCCTTATTGACAGAGTTACTGGAAACCCGAAGAAGGAAATCCACTGCTCAGGGCTGTGGACAAACAGAAGGAGAAGGAGGGGGGGGGGGGGGAGTGGCATAGAAAGAGAGAAAGAGGGAAAGAGAGGGAGAGAAAGAAAAAGAAAGATAAAGAGGTACTGAACGAGATGGAAAGGGAGCTGCAGGGCACATTTTTACCACATCATTGTCATTGTGTCCCGCAATACCACTCACCTAATCCATTTCCCCTGCTCCCCAACATGGGGCATACCGCTTATTACACACTGCTGCAGGGCACCGTACACCTTACACACACTTACACACACACTCAAGTGGGCACACACACACACATTCACACACACACACATACACACAATCACACACAACAAAAAAACCCTTGAATTGCTCAAGCAGGGAAGGACAGGAGCAAACCTTTTATGTACTCTGTTACCCAAGGGAGACCAGATAGGGCCTTTTTTATAGCGATACCAGTGCAAGTCACGTGAACATCACGTACCTGTTCAATCACGCAGATAGAGGTCCTATTTTTTTTATTTTAATTTTGCACACTACAAGCAGTAGAAGTCACTAATTTTTAATGATAGTCAACAGAAACACCCAATGGTGTGGCCATGAAAAGAATGGTGTGACCATGAGTGGTATAACTGTAATTAATGCAAAGTGGGTGAATTCAAAGATGGCATCATATTTATCTCAAATTTATGCAAATGAGCTATAATGTTCGAAGACAAATATCAATCAGAACACATTCAGATTCAAACATTCCCTCTAAAATGCTCCAATAACTTTCATTCCTGCTTAAGATTTGCTCTTTATTTAGTTCAATATTTAATGAAGTATTTAATTTTTACATTATGATTTCCCTTATTGCTGCTTATGGTTAAAACATCAGCAGATTCTGTGTACACTGTAAACCATTCTTTTTATTCTTTTTACAAAACAGTTTACAGCCGTTTCTTGGTAGTAAGCAAGTAGCTAGCTAGCTATGCTAATCTGTAGGTATAGCTAGCTATTTAAGTAGGTAACTAGTTGAAACTGTAAGTTTTCACAGGGTGAAATTACTTTTTTGTCAATGCTGGCTTACCTGCTAGCTGCCCCATAAAGTCAGCTCCAAGCCCAGTCACTAATGTTGCTAATGTCGCTAGCTCGGCGCTGACTAGCGCATTGCTAGTGCTGCTTCATGCACACATCAAACGATATAGTTTGTATTATTTGGGTGGTGGGTCTCAGCAATGCAGTAACTCTTTTGCATACTCTATAAATGTATATCAGCGTTGTCCAATGAAAAACTCTTATCTCCATGTGATGTCCTGGCCCCGTTTTACTGTCTGTCCTTGTGCCTGTGTGTGTCCCATGTGACCTGTGCCCCTGTGTTCTGTCTCAGTACTTTTCCACCTAATTTGTAGCTCCTCCCCCTAGCCCCAGGTGTTTCCACTTCCCATGTGTGTTAAATAGCCCTCCTGTGTCAGTGTTTGCTGTCGGTCTTTGCACCTTCTCCTGTTGTTTGTCTGTCCGTGTTTCTTTGTATTTATAGCCTTAGCCTTAACCTTAGCCCTAGTCCGTGTTCCGTATTTATATCTTCTTGTTTATTTCTTGTTTTGTCTTGTTCCCTGTTTATTTCCTTGTATATATATATATATATATATATTGTGGCGTGAGGAGGCGGGGGAACCGTGGGTCCGCCCCACGCCGGAACTCACAGCCATGTCTGTCCCAGCCGGTGTGCATTCAGGACTGATTAAGCAGCCGGCTGGGACAGGTATAAAACTCAGCCTCAGCTCACTAAAGGGAGGACGCTTGACTGGGGAGCTGAGGGCTGAGGCTGCATGGACCTTTAAGAACTAAAGAAAAGTCATTATACAGACTCTAGAGCCCCATTAGGGCTGAGTATGTTTATTTGAGTTGTTTTGGGTGTGGTGGAGGGCAGTTAAAAGCCAAATAAAAGGTACGTTTTGAGTTCATTTACTCCCCGTGTCTGTGTTATCTGTGCGCTTCCTCCTTCCGGGTCACAGTGGTCACGCCCCTAACCCCAGGGGCCTACCACAGTGGTAGAGAATGCGGGCACCGCCCCTTTTGGGCGGGGTCCAGTGACCCGGTTGGAAGGAAGCTGCGGAGCAGAGCACGACACGGGGTCGTATTGGACTCAAAGCGTGCCTTTGTTTGGCCGCCCGAAGCCGCACCTCAGTCTTGGTTTGCCTTTTTCTTTTTTTTTTCTCTCGTAAAAATAAAAAAATAAAAAAAGTAATAATAATAATAATGCCTCGCGGGAGAAAAAAGGGGAGGCCCGCCCCCGGCTACTCGCCGCCTCTCTGGTGTGACGCCGGGGAATTCCCCTTCGCCGCCCTACTGCTCGAGCCAGAGCCCGCCCCCAGCTACTCTCCACCGCTCTGCAGCGGTGACGCTGAGGATTTCCCCTTCTCCTCTCTCCTGCCGGAGTGGCTCCGTCAGCGGTGGGAGGACGCCAGCGAGAGGCGGCTGCAGCAGCAGTGGACGCCTCGCCCCGAGCTCGGCTGGTGCGAGTGGTGTCCGGAGCCCAGACACCGCGAGGCGGACTGTGCTCACACCGGTCCGGACTTCTGCTGCTGCTGCGTCGGCCCGGAGGAGGAGGACGAGTTCCGCGCCTCTCTGCCCGGGCTACAGTCCGACTCCGCCCCGCCTCTCCCGCGAAACTCTTCGGCGGCCGAGTCGGAGTCGTGGAGGGGGGAGAACGGCCCTGACAAGAGCGAGGCCGAGCCAGCCCCGGAGCTACCGAGAGCCGCCGCTCCACAAGCCGTCGCGCTACCGAGAGCCGCCGCTCCACAAGCCGTCGCGCTACCGAGAGCCGCCGCTCCACAAGCCGCCGCGCTACCGAGAGCCGCCGCTCCACAAGCCAGCGCGCTACCGAGAGCCGCCGCTCCACAAGCCGCCGCGCTACCGAGAGCAGCCGCTCCACAAGCCGCCGCGCTACCGAGAGCAGCCGCTCCACAAGCCGCCGCACTACCGAGAGCCGCCGCTCCACAAGCCGCCGCTCCACAAGCCGCCGCGCTACCGAGAGCCGCCGCGCTACCGAGAGCCGCCGCGCTACCGAGAGCCGCCGCTCCACAAGCCGCCGCGCTACCGAGAGCCGCCGCTCCACAAGCCGCCGCACTACCGAGAGCCGCCGCTCATCCAGCCCCGGCGCTACCGAGAGCCGCCGCTCATCCAGCCCCGGAGCTAGCGAGAGCCGCCGCTCCACAAGCCCCGGCGCTTCCGAGAGCCGCCGCTCCACCTGTCCCGGTGCCCCGAGCAGCCGCTCCACCTGTCCCGGTGCCCCGAGCAGCCGCTCAGCCAGCCCCGGTGCCACGAGCCGCCGCTCCACCTGTCCCGGTGCCGAGAGCAGCCGCTCCACCTGTCCCGGTGCCCCGAGCAGCCGAGCCGCCGCTGCGCGAGGCTGGGGGACTAAGGCTGGGAGGTGGGTTGCCATCTCCACGGGCCTCTCTCTGGAGGGGGGGGCCCAAGCGACGAACTGCATCCCCCGCTCTCCTCACCCCGCCTCTCTTCGTTCGCTCCAGTCACCAGGTCACGCCTCACCTTCGACCCTGGTGGCTGGAAGCTTAGGGGGAGTGACTGTGGCGTGAGGAGGCGGGGGAACCGTGGGTCCGCCCCACGCGGAACTCACAGCCATGTCTGTCCCAGCCGGTGTGCATTCAGGACTGATTAAGCAGCCGGCTGGGACAGGTATAAAACTCAGCCTCAGCTCACTAAAGGGAGGACGCTTGACTGGGGAGCTGAGGGCTGAGGCTGCACGGACCTTTAAGAACTAAAGAAAAGTCATTATACAGACTCTAGAGCCCCATTAGGGCTGAGTATGTTTATTTGAGTTGTTTTGGGTGTGGTGGAGGGCAGTTAAAAGCCAAATAAAAGGTACGTTTTGAGTTTATTTACTCCCCGTGTCTGTGTTATCTGTGCGCTTCCTCCTTCCGGGTCACAGTGGTCACGCCCCTAACCCCAGGGGCCTACCACAATATATATATATATATATATATATATATATATATACATCCCAGCCCTGTTAAGTTTTGTATTATTTCTGTTCCTCGTTTGTTTCTTGGTTTATTTCTCCCTGTTTATTTATGTTAGTTTATCTCACATTTGTTCCCTGATTACTTCATTGTTTATTATCATTACTTCTCGTTTGTTTTGGTTTACTTCATTTGTTTATTTGTTATTTATTTAATTTTTTTTATTTACCTGCATTTACGTCCGCCTCCACGTATCCCTGCCTGGCACACTCTGACACTCCAAAACAGCAACTTTACAGGAGAGAGAAAAAACCTTGTATACTTTCAATGGAAGTCAATGTAAAAAGAGTTTATTTCAGGTCATTTTGAAGAATTTCTATGGTCCGTTCATCAAGAAATTTTGGCACAGTGTAAGGGACAGTTTGTCTGTTCAAATTATGTAGGAAACTAAAAATCGACAAAAATGGAGATACAGTCATATGAAAAAGTTTGGGCACCGCTATTAATCTTAATCCTTTTTAGTTGTAAATATTTGGGTGTTTGCAACAGCCGTTTCAGTTTGATATATCTAATAACTGATGCACACAGTAATATTTCAGGATTGAAATGAGGTTTATTGTACTAACAGAAACATTAAACCAAAATTTGACCGGTGCAAAAGTATGGGCATAGCCAGGTGTATCCAATCATGAGAAAAGGTATTTAAGGTGACCAATTGCAAGTTGTTCTCCTATTTGAATCTCCTCTGAAGAGTGGCATCATGGGCTCATCAAAACAACTCTCAAATGATCTAAAAACAAAGATTGTTCAACATAGTTGTTCAGGGGAAGGATACAAAAAGTTGTCTCAGAGATTTAACCTGTCAGTTTCCACTGTGAGGAACATAGTAAGGAAATGGAAGAGCACAGGGACAGTTCTTGTTAAGCTCAGAAGTGGCAGAACAAGAAAAATATCAGAAAGGCAGAGAAGAAGAATGGTGAGAACAGTCAAGGACAATCCACAGACCACCTCCAAAGAGCTGCAGCATCAGCTTGCTGCAGATGGTGTCACTGTGCATCGGTCAACAATACAGCGCACTTTGCACAAGGAGAAGCTGTATGGGAGAGTGATGCCAAAGAAGCCATTTCTGCAAACACGCCACAAACAGAGTCGCCTGAGGTATGCTTGTGCTTTTGCATACCTCAGGCGGCTCTGCAGAAATGGCTTCTTTTCAATTCTGAAATATTACTGTGTTCATCAGTTATTATATATATCAAACTGAAATGGCTGTTGCAAACAACCAAATATTTACAACTAAAAATGATTAAGATTAAAAGGGGTGCACAAACTTTTTCATATGACTGCATTTCTTATTTACCTGCATTTACGTCAGCCTCTACGTCTCCCTGCCTGGCACACTCTGACACTCCAAAACAGCAACTTTACAGGAGAGAGAAAAAAAACTTGTAGACTTTCAATGGAAGTCAATGTAATAAGAGTTTATTTCAGGTCATTTTGAAGAGTTTCTATTGGTCCCTTCATCAAGAAATTTTGGCACAGTGTGAGAAAGTTTGTATGTTCAAATTATGTAGGAAACTAAAAATCGGCAAAAATGGAGATGTGTTTTTCATAGGACAGCGACGATATGATGAACAATAACCTGTTGTAGAATTGATATTATAGAATCATTGGTGCAGCATACAGTCTGCCTACCTACTCATTGCCTACATCAGTGGCCTGAGTAACAGCGTGTGATTATATCGCTAGCGGTGTTCACTCAGGGTCAACACTGACCAACCTCCAGGAAACCTTCAGAACACCCAACACTTACATCACCATCACTTCAGTTTAGCTCCTATACGTTGACCTTTCCAAACTCCGGATCCCTCACCTGCCTTAAAGGACCTCCACCCTCATCTACATATTTTGGCTTTTGCATGTTTGCTGGCAGAGCAACTGGAGGCCCTCTGTAACCTTTCCCCGGTCACGGGGTCCGAGCACCCGCTTCCCTCCAGCCTCTGGAGCTCGCATACTTATGAATATGAATATGAATAATATGCAGTGAGAAGGAAGGAGGGAGGGGGGGGGGGGTGTACATGGAATAGCCTTTGTGCTTCCTGTTCATGAAATAAACATGTTTATTTGCTTGCTTAATATTGCAATATTGGCCTTTTCAGTGCAAAAAAAGACCTACGGCACATAGAATGATGTAAAAAAAAGTATTTTCCCCCTACAGATTTATATATTACAAACAAACTTTATATATATCAGACAAAGATAACCTGATTAAATATAAAAAGCTATTTTTAAATGATTATTTCACTTTTTATTAAAGGGGGAAAAAGTGTGCTCTTAAAAGTATGATAAATTCAGACCAAAGACTAAAATAAAACTAGAAGATAAATAGATAAATAGGCACGTTTTTGTTCTTCCTATTAAAAACAAATATATATGGGTATGTGTATTTCTTTGTAAAATATAGATACAGCTCAAACATAAGAGATCACTTAAAAATTGAAAACCTCTAAAATAAAATCAAGAGGAAGATGGATGATCACAAGCCATCAAACTAGGCTAAACTGCTTAAATTTGGGCACCAGGAGTAAAGCAGCATAAAGTTATCCAAAAGCAGTGTGTAAGACTGGTGGAGGAGGACATGATGCCAAGATGCATGTTTAAAACTTACTTTTTGTCTAGTTTTTGCCAATGTTTTATTTTTTGCAATGTAAACCTGCACTGCAAAAAACTAAATCTTAGCAAGTGAAATTGTCTAAATTTAAGGCAATAAATCTTATTTTCTTCTCTGATAAGGCTTATTTTTGGTCTTACTAAGCATTGTGTGTAAGTGTTAGATTATTTTGCTTATTTTAGGGATAATTATCTTAATTTGAACTCAAAATAAGCACAAGCAAGCAGCAATCAAGTTATTCTGATTCTTGTGTCCAAAAACAGGGACTTTTTTGCTTGATTTAGGCATTACTTCACTCATTACTCATTACTCATTACTTCACTTTGCCATTAAATTTTGCTTACCCCATTGGCAGATGGATTTGCTTCATTTACATATATTTGTCTTAATTTGCATATATTTTGTCTAAACCTGTGGGCTACTTGTGACCTCTTAAAGACCTTTCACCCTCAGTTTACCATCATGTTCTCCTGAGGACCACAGTCTGAGACCGGGCTTTAACCGGACGCGGGGTTCATCCGGCGCTGCCGTGCGCTCATCTCTGCTCCCCTCCGCTCGGCTCGGCTCCGTCCGCGGGCAGGTTGGGTTACCGGATCGATCCTCTGGCGTGTTTTTCCTCTCCTTTATGTCTACCTGGTGGGATGAGACAATAGGAGTGAAGAAAAGGAAACTCGAGCGTACACAGATCCAGCGCAGCTTTCGCAGGCCTAACAAAAGCCCCAGCGGAGGGGAGGGGGAGAAAAAGGGCAAATAAAGTGAGCTCAGTTATCTCAGCTCTTTTCTGTCACCTTTTTTCCCGTTGAATTTAACGAGTAACAGTGATGCCTGCTTGTGTTTAGGAATGTGGGTGTATGTGTGCACTCGAGCTAGAGCGACCATGCTGGCACAATCACCGTCTGTAATCAAACCCCTGACATCTGTCCTAATGGACCCTCAGCAACAATGGAGCCGAACGGAAAAAGTTTACTCTTCTCCAACACACAAAGTTTAATCTCCTCCTCCTTCCTATAGAAAAAAATAGGGATGGAAAGATGTGTGTGTGTGTGTGTGTGTGTGTGTGTGTTTGTGTGTCTATGTGTGTGTACTGTGAATATATAAATATATATATATATATGTGTACATTGTAGCATAGCGTCGTGTAGCTGTGGGGCATCAGGGCTGGGGAGTCGAACTGTAAAGCAGCTGATTCTGCTTCTGACCTGCAGGGCAAAACCAACCAGCGGAAGAAAGAAGAGCGAACAACAGAGATTGTGTGTGATTTCTAAGTGTGTGAGTGTGTGTGTGTGTGAGTGTGTGATTGTTAAGTGTGTGTGTGTGTGTGTGTGTGCCGAGCGTGGAAAGCTTTTTATGTGCAGTAGACCAAGCTTTGCACAGAGGAATGTCTAGACGCCCTAGAGAGCGACAAGCCGCCGATTCCTAATGCTGCACTTTTTTATCGCTGTTGTTGTTTGCAAACAAGGCCCGTCCATCCCAAACACCAGGTGCTGTGTCTCTCAATTAACCCTTGTGTGGAGTTCATATTTTTGTTACTCGTTTACTTTGTTACTTGTATTTAATTCAGCAAAATTAAGCAATTCTACATTAAAATGCTTTACACATGCTCGCTTCACCTAAATTGCAAGCAATATAAACAGCTTACATGGTTAATATTTGCCCTTTACCTTTCTTATGTTACATTTCTTTCAAAAAGTGCTGCTCTTTTTTTTATTAGTTTTTAATAAAATGTAAAAGAAAATGAATTAAACTCAAGATATGAGTAGAAAAATTGTTTAATTTCAAATTTACAAATGAAGCAATGTTTATTAGCCCTTGGCCAAACATACTATATGTAATATAAATGTGTGTGTGTGTGTGTTGTGGGGGGGGGGGGGTGTACAGTGTGTGTTTATCAAAAATGTGTTTTGATATATGTTTTTCACAAAAAATGAGCCAATGCCGATGAGTTTGAGTTAGAAAACATATTTTTTAGTATCATTTGATGAAAAATGAAAAACGGGTCCCACAGACCCGAACACCACACAAGGGTTAAGCTTTATTTGGAGACAATCTGATGCTTTATTGGTGTTATTCCCCGCTCAGACTATACCACTACGACTTTCAGAGTCGTCAGATTGTTGTGCGCTTCATACTACAGTATATACACTGAAAAAATGATGCGTAAAAATTACTTTTAAAAAGTTTGGCCAAGTTCTGTACTTTCTAAATTTAATTTCAGATACATTTAAGTAACTTCAACTCGGTTTTAAGACTTAAATAGAGTTACACAGAGTAAATAAGTGAACTGAACTTCAGTCAATCCTTTCTTTTAGTAAACTATACAATATTACCTAATTACAATTACTCAATTTATACAAAACAATACTCAAATAATTTATGATAGATAATATATAATAATTCCTGAAATTTAAATACTTTTAGTTAATTAGGGGTTTGGATCTGTACAGTACTGGTATGGGAAACAGCAGGAAGTGTTTTAGGGGTTTAGATATATATATTACCGCTGTAGATACTTGTGTCCAGACATTGCAAATGATATCAATGGATTTGAATATACAGGGGTTGGACAGTGAAACTGAAACACCTGTCATCATTTTAATGTGGGATTTTAGGTTTCATGGCTAAATTGGAGCAGCCTGGTGTTCAATCTTCATTAATTGCACATTGCACCAGTAAGAGCTGTAAGAGTGTGAAGGTTCAGTTAGCAGGGTAAGAGCACAGTTCTGCTCTAAATACTGCAATGCACACTATAACATTATGGGTGACATACCAGAGTTCAAAAGAGGACAAATTGTTGGTGCACGTCTTGCTGGAGCATCTGTGACCAAGACAGCAAGTCTTTGTGATGCATCAAGAGCCACGGTATCCAGGGTAACGTCAGCATACCAACAAGAAGGACCAACCACATCCAACAGGATTAACTGTGGACGCTGTAAGAGGAAACTGTCTGAAAGGGATGTTCGGATGCAAACCCGGATTGTATCCAAAAAACATAAAACCACGGCTGATCAAATCATGTCAGAATTCAATGTGCACCTCAACTCTCCTGTTTCCACCAGAACTGTCCGTCACCACAATAAATTACTGTGGTCTAAAACCAGGTGTTTAGAACTGTACACTGTGTTCATATGGACAGAAGGCAGTATATAAGTTTTACATTTTCTTTAGGGTCCAGGTAAAAAGACAGTGGTTAGTCCTTGACGCAGCAGGAGAAGATCTTCCCAGACTGATGATTTGAGGCATCCATTATTGATGATGTCCTGATGTGAGTAATCAAGCTCCACACTCTTTCTCTACCTCCTTTTTTTCCCCTAGATCTACGTTAGAAACGATAACAGCATTATGACATCCTAATCGCCATGTGCGATGAATATTTATATCAGATGTAAAAATTGTGCGTTCCATATTCATGACCTTTTCTGTTTTTGTTTTGCTCTTTCATCTGCACAGCGTTTTTGTTTTTTTCCTGCTGATTTAATTATATCACGGTGGAGTCAGTGGATATTTCTCTAATAGCAGTGGAGATTTCGGAACATGCCGACTCATATGGATGTGAAATGTTTGCAGCTCCTGTTTTCGTGTAATATGGAATAATTTAGTTTATGTATTCCATACAAACTTTATCCTTTAATTGTAGGATTTTTATATATTACATGTTATTAATTGTATAATACTAATTTAAATACAGCTCTGGTAAAAAAAAAAAAAAAAGAGATCACTTCAGTTTCTGAATCAGTTTCTCTGATTTTGCTATTTATAGGTTTATATTTGAGTAAAATGAACATTGTTGTTTTATTTTATAAACTACTAAAGACAACATTTCTCCCAAATTCCAAATAAAAATATTGAGTCATTTAGAGCATTTATTTACAGAAAATAAATTAGCAGAGAAATGACTGAAATAACAAAAAAGATGGAGAACTTTCAGACCTCAAATGATGCAAAGAAAACAAGTTCATATTCATAATGTTTGGTGGAATAACCCTGGTTTTTAATCACAATTAATTGAGACATAAATGTTTAAACTAAGCCAAAAAATCTGCCAATGGGGTGAGCTAATTTTTATAAGTAAGATTTTTTAAAAATAAGCAATCACAAAGTTTCAAAATGAGTAAAATAAGCTTAAATCAAGCCAAAGTTCTTTGTTTTGTGGATTAAATTTGTACACAATAGACAGAATCAATAGAACTTGACTAGCAACTTGTTGTGCTTATTTTGAGTCTAAATTACTTAAAAAAGGTGAAAGGTCTAAGTGAGTAAGATCTGAATAAGAGCATATTCCTAAAATAATTAAAACAATCTTAGAACCTACAATGCTTAGTAAAACCAAAAAATGTATTAGAGGAAAAAATAGGATTTATTGCCTTAAAACTAGTTAATTTCACTAATTTCACTTGAATAATGTTTTTGCAGTGTACTTTTACAAAAAAAATGTTTTTACAGGTAAACCGTCTCTCCATCTCTTATATTATAGGTAATTTGACAAAACTAATTTAATTTAATTTTACATTTAAGTTAAGAATATACTACTGGAACTAAATTAATTTAAGCAAAAGTAGCATAATTTATCATGACTATGAAAGTTTCAAATTGTAGATCAGTAGAAACAAAAAAAAAAACCTGTACATTTATGTATTTTTGTAACAACAGTAAATGATCAAAACAAAAAAAATAAATATATCTAATCTAACTGATATTGATTTTGTGATCTTTCCTTTTATATATCGAACAATTTATGATTAATTCAACATCATATATTTTTAATTTAATATCCTCATCCATTTTCTTTTTTTAAATAATAAAACATAAATTTACTTTTTTTTATATTCAGCGACAACTAATTAACATCAGACCAATTTTCCTCCATTTCCTTTAAATGATACATTGATACAATGATGCTGTCATATCTTTGCCATGTTTCCCTGTGTTTCCCTGTCTGTGCTCGTGTTCCTGTGTTTGTGTTTATGCTCTGTGTTCTTCCACTTGACTCTTATCTGTAGCTCCGCCCCCTCGTTACCTGTTTCCCCAGGTGTCTTCCATTTCCGTTTCCCTCCTGTTGTATTTGTACCTCAGCATTTCCTGTCTTTCTTTTTGGTGATTTTACGCTTTATGTCAGTTAGGCTGTTCCCTGTGTTTCTGCTTTATTTCTATGTTTCTCGTTTTCAGTTTTGTTTTTGTCGTTCGTTTGTTCGTTTATTATTATATAAACAATATGTACTCACATTTGCGCCCATCTCCGCCTCTTCTTCCTGCTTCCTGCCTGGTCAGCCCTGACAGATACATATTTGTATGATCTGCAAAAATAACAAATTTTATTAGTTTAGTTACATTTGCAAATACATATACAGATGTTGTTAATATAAAGTAAAAAAAAAAAGGTTTGGCCCAAGCCCGGATCCCTGGGGTACGCCAGAGTTTAAGAAACATTCTTTTTTTTTTTTTTTAAGTTTTACAGCCACAAGTACTTGACACTTTAAATGTGTTGTGCCTGAAACTTATTTTTTTTAAGTTAAGAATGACACCATGTCTAATACCAGGCGTGAGCTATAAAGAGAGTATAAAGCTTTTTTTATTTTAGTATTGATCTGAGGAGCAGTGGAGAGAACTGTGTTCTCCAGAATGATGGATGGAGCTCCATACAGTTCTGTTGGGATGAGATTGGAGTTGGAAATGATTAATGATCGTGTTATTAAATGCCATCAAATCCTCACCACAATGCAACACAAATAACATCTAGTGGACAGCCTTTGACTTGACAGTAAAGGTGGGCAATACCAGGAATTTTGGTATTGATCCAATACCAAGTAAATGCAGGGCCAGTATTGCTGATATCGATACTGATATTGATACTTTTTAATATTTAAGCTTCATAGATTCAAAGGATCCAAAGGCCCTCCTCCAAAAGAATTTCACCAAACATTGTACATGAAAACAAAATACTTTATTATCACAATCAACATTTTCGTTTTGAAACAATGGAACAGTAAAAAACGGAATTTGCCTTAACACTACATTTTTTACAACATTTTTGAGGTAGAAAAGGAGAAACCACAATACAAAAATAAAATTTTTTTTTCCTTCTTTTCTAGTTTTCTTTCTTTGTTTCTTTTTTCAAATAGAATTGTTCTTAAAAAAAATCAATAAAAAAAAAAAGCTTGAGTATCGATCTTTTTACACGAGTATTGCTCAATATCAATACCAGCGTTGGTATCGATATTATTGATATTTGGATCGATCCGCCCACCTGTACTTGACAGAAGAGCATGTAGAGCATGTAGAGAAGAATAAACTCTTTTTTAATAATCTCGGGTTTTTGAAGAAATAATAAATGAGCAAGTGTCCCAATACTACATACTTTTGTCTATGTAGTACTGTGTGTGTGTGTGTGTGTGTGTATATATATATATATATATATATATTTACAGTGTGAATTATCTAAATGCCACTTTTGTTTGCCGCTCTGCAGACGACTCTTAGGGCATGTTTAGCATTTCTGCGCCTGAAACCAGCAGCGCTAACATTTAGCGCGGGGAAAAGGACGGGCGGTGGAGTCTTCCTCTCGGATCCGCCCTCGGGAAGCTTTCATTCCGGCTCTTCCAGTTCATTTGCTCCTCAGATTTTCATAACTCACGATTCCCTGCACTGGCTGTTCATGCGTTGACGTCTGGTTATTTAAGGATGGAGGTGCAGAAGACACAGTGATAGAATGTGTAAAAAAAAAACTGTGTCCTTATGAGTTTCTTCTTGGTTTTGAAAATGAAGAACACATACTGTACTGTAAATCTTTACTGTATATACAAGAAGAACTTAAAAAACGTGTGGGTAGTAAAAGAATGTATTTACAGTGTATTACAAAAGTGAGTACACCCCTCCCATTTTTGCAGATATTTTTTTAAGTATATCTTTTCATGGCGTGGCGTGAAGAGGCGGGGGAGTTGTGGGTCTGCCCCACGCCGCACAGCCCTATCTGACCCAGCTGGTCCGCGTCTTGACTGATTGAGCCGGCAGCTGGGACAGGTTTAAAAACTCTGCCTCAGCACACACTCAAGGAGAGGAGACTTTCACTGGGGAGCTGAGGGCTGAGGCTGCACGGATCTATATGAACACTTTAAAAAAGAGACTACTGAACTCTAGAGCCCCATTGGGCCATAGTCATGCCTTAAGTTATTTTTGGGTGTGGTGGAGGGCATTTTCTGAGCCAAATAAAGGTATGTTTTGAGTTCATTTACTCCCCGTGTCTGTGTTCTCTGTGTGCTTCCTCCTTCCGGGTCACAGTGGTCACGCCCCTAACCCCAGGGGCCTAGCACAGTGGGAAAACACTGACCAAATGACATTTTCACACAATGAAAATTCGTCTGTGAGCAGCTTATATAACACTGTAAATATATTATTCTTCCCTTAAAATAACTCAATATACAGCCATTAATGTAATTAATCTAAAACCACCCGCAACAAAAGTGCGAACACCCCTAAGAGATTATACCCCTAATTATACCCCCTGATGTCACTTCCTGATGTAGTTGTTACTTAATGTTGTAGAGTGTTCCAGATGTTTCAGATGTTCAGGGTAATGTGTTACGGTGTAACAGGACTGAGTGAAATTCCAGGGACACAGCAAAAATGTGTATTTTAACTTAAATAAAACAAAATATTTTATGCATAAGCATAGATAGGATTCAGTGTTTTAAGTAGATTTTATTAATGTTTTAAATTATATATCTTACTTTTGCAATTAGGTCAATATACAAGACACTGTGCTTAATATTCAAATGTATTTTAAAGTTATTTTGTGTGCACATTTATACGTAATTACATTTGTATGTAATTTCTTAGGTACAGAAATGGGACCCATTTAGCAGAATATGCCAAATATGTTATTACGGTTATAAATAGGTTATAACAGAATCAAAAGCCATTTTCTTAAGTTTAAAAAAAAGAACCCGAGTTGATGCCCCAGTGCTTTCTGGGTAAATTGTGCTGCTGAAGTTGACACTTGGGTTCACGCGATCCCTCTCACCACCAAGGGCTCATATAACCAAGTACACTCCAGCTAATAAACTACAGGTACAGTCTTTAAATAGCACCAGGGATTCCCCTGAGGGTAACTGATGAGAACAGATGGATTAGAGCACATACTGTATTGATAAAACCAGTACTTACAACTGGAACCAGTAGGAGACTAACAGGCTCTTTTCATTTTCTCCCCAAAACAGCAGCTGCTCATCTGTATATCCCCCATCTTTATTTATTCCACAACACAAGAAGGTTAAAGACTAGCACATGCCTCCTCCGATACATGTGAAGTCAGACTCCGCCTCTTTTTGAACTGCTGCTGATGCAGCATTACCGAGTAGCATGCTCGGAAGAAAGCGCAGCGACTTGGTTCTGATACATCAGCTCACAGATGCAGCCTTGGGCTGATCCACATCACCCTAAGAGTGATGAGGGGAGAGAGAGAGCAAGGCTAATTGTGCTCTCTCAGGGCTCCGGCAGCTGATGGCAAAGCTGCATGACCGGAACTCAATCCAATCATGATCTTCTGATCATAGTGGCACCGCTTAGCCCACTGAACCACTTGACGCCCCTAAAATGGAAATTTGCTCAACTAATTATTAATTGATGTAAGTTAAGACATTATTAAACGTTCTTAATAATAATAAAAATAATAATAATAAAAAGAAGAAACCGAAGAAGAAGAAGAAGTAGTGTCTAATAATAATTAGTTAGGACATTCTGTTGGATATATGGTTAATTAAGATAACTATGTTGTAAAGTGTTATCGTTATTTTTATTTGACATACAGCTCTGGAAAAAAATTAAAAGACCACTTCAGTTTCTGAATCTGTTTCTCTGATTTTGTTATTTATAGGTTTATGTTTTATTCTATAAACTACAGACAACATTTCTCCCAAATTCCAAATAAAAATATTGTAATTTAGAGCATTTATTTGCAGAAATAACAAAGAAGATGCAGAGAAAACAAGTTCATATTCATAAAGTTTTAAGAGTTCAGAAATCAATATTTGGTGAAATAACCCTGTTAGTTTTTAATCACAGTTTTAAACATGCATCTTGGCATCATGTTCTCCTCCACCAGTCTTACACACTGCTTTTGGATAACTTTATGCTGCTTTACTCCTGGTGTTTAATTTAAGTGCTCTCTTATATCTGTGAGTATGAATGTGTGTATCTGTGTGTGTGTAGATACGGGGAGGTGTGTGTGTGTGTGTGTGAGCTCTGGACGTCAGTGTGGATGAGGTGTGTGTAATGTATAGTTGGGGAAGTGAATGAGTTGAAAGGTGAGGACAGGTATCAGGTGAGGTCTTGGTGGGCACTGGGAGTCCTGTAATCAGAAGAAACGGGGTTACGGATGCAGGTTAGCTCATGCTGCTCTCCTCTCACAGCCTGGACCTCTCGCGCTGCTCGGGATCATTCTCTCAGAGCTGTAATCTAATCTGTGTGTGTTGTGGAAGGCGAGCGAGGGTGTGTCTGTACCAACACTTCCGAATCCTCATTACTAAACCCAGATTGGATAACACACACACACACACACACACACACACACACTTAACATACACACACACACACACACACACACAAACACACACTAAAAAAACATCTTACATTTCTTATTCTATGTAATATGTCACTATTATACATTCAGTCCCAATCAAAGTTTAAACACACCTTATTTTGTTTAATGATTTTTTTTATTAGTTTCCTACATTATATAAAAGAACACATAATAGTATACAAGAACACATGGGATAGAGATAGATAGATAGATAGATAGATAGATAGATAGATAGATAGATAGATAGATAGATAGATAGATAGATAGATAGATAGATAGATAGATAGATAGATAGATAGATAGATAGATAGATAGATACTTTATTGATCACCGAGGGAAATTCTAGACATCCAGTAGCAGACATACAATGGCTTGCAAAAGTATTAATACCCCCTGAACTTTTCCATTTCCATTTTTTCACCTCACAACCTCACACATGGAAGTAATATTGTATAAGTGAATAATATTGTATGAATTAAGTAATTGTAATTAGGTAATATTGTTTGCAGAAATGAAGTAAAGTTTACTAAAAGAAAGGATTGATTCAGTAAAAATAAATGAAGTAAAGTTTACTAAAAGAAAGGATTGATTCAATAAAAATAAATGAAGTAAAGTTTACTAAAAGAAAGGATTGATTCAATAAAAATAAATGAAGTAAAGTTTACTAAAAGAAAGGATTGATTCAGTAAAATAAATGAAGTAAAGTTTACTAAAAGAAAGGATTGATTCAGTAAAAATAAATGAAGTAAAGTTTACTAAAAGAAAGGATTGAATCAGTAAAAATAAATGAAGTAAAGTTTACTAAAAGAAAGGATTGATTCAGTAAAATAAATGAAGTAAAGTTTAATAAAAGAAAGGATTGATTCAGTAAAAATAAATGAAGTAAAGTTTACTAAAAGAAAGGATTGATTCAGTAAAATAAATGAAGTAAAGTTTACTAAAAGAAAGGATTGACTGAAGTTCAGTTCACTTATTTACTCTGTGTAATATTAAAGTCTTGAAACCAAGTTACTTAAATGTATTTATTTTATAAATTTACATGAAATTAAATTTACTTAAAAACAGCAAATGCAATAAGTTGGGAAACTTTTTTAAAGTAAATTTTTACGCATCATTTTTTTCAGTGCACTGGAACATCTTTACCCATAGAAATAATTTGATAACCAAGCTCACATGTGCTTTTAAGGCTCTTTAGTAGGACGTTAGCCTAAGTGCTAACCTGAGATCCTTACAAGCACTGAAACATTTTAAATTAGACCATTTTAGAAAATAAAAATATGAAAAATAAATGTAAAGAGAACCTCAAAGCCAGATGGGGACCTACTAAAACTTACAGACATCCTCTTATGGTGGTTCACACTTCATGGCTTAGGAAAGATCAGACTATGTCTGGACTGATCTCTTGGTTTGGGGGCACATCATCTTATAATATGGGCTGTTGGTTTTGGAGTGCATATCCAACCAAAATTTGGCTTTTGATTTGATCGTGTGGAAATCAGACTATGGACAATTTGGTTTGGTGTACAATTCTCTTGGTATGCTGCATAAATCAGACAATTATCTAAGCTCTTGATTTGAGGGAGCTGATTAAACTTGGGTGCAGATCAGATCATCTGGGC
The DNA here is from genome assembly GCF_023375975.1 of Astyanax mexicanus. Taxonomy (NCBI): domain Eukaryota; kingdom Metazoa; phylum Chordata; class Actinopteri; order Characiformes; family Acestrorhamphidae; genus Astyanax; species Astyanax mexicanus. The sequence goes on from NC_064429.1 coordinate 7,842,622, forward strand.
TGTTGATTTTGGGGTGTAGGACTGGTGCAGACTGGTTTGAGGAGCAGGAAGCTCGTGATGATCTGGGGGTTCAGGGATCAGACAGCGATCAGGCTTTAAATCCCCACTACAGCTACAGAGGAAAGTATTCCCAAAGCTTAGCCTAGACTAAACTAGAATGGACGCATGGGGACACCAGATTAGCACTCCTCCATTATTCTGTCACTAATTACACTCCACTCACTCTAACACAGACGTACACTCAAATAATTATCTCCTTCACCATCTACAGACTGAAAAAAACACAGCCGGGGGAGTGAGCAGATTAATATGCCCTCCTGTCACCATGATACATGCATGCACACCAACACCCAGCATTAAAGATCACATATTAACTCCTGATAAAGCTCCAGGAGAGACCAGATTACCAATCAACCCGTCACTAATTACGAGCAGTGTGGAGCGCACAGAGCAGATTAACCAGTCCGGCTGGCCACTGGTGGCCCCACTCGTCCTCCCTTTCTCACCCCCCCCCCCCACCCCACCACCCCAACACACTCCCAGACAGAGCTTAATCACTGCACAGACCTGTGATAGTAACATAATAATACTCCAGCAATGAATAAAACATTTATTTGGAAGAAAAAAAAACTGTACAATTTACATGGAGGAATACAGATTAGCAATAAATCTGGCAACCAGTCAACTTCATTTTTACTGTACTTCCTCCTCACCGTAACAAATGTAATAACAAACAAATCAGCTGACAGCTTTACAGAGCTAGTAATAGTAATATTAGCTGAGATATCTTAGCCTTAGCATTTATTTATTTAGTACCGGCTGACTTTCTCTGTGTAAATTTAACTCACATGTGACTCACTGTGACTTGAGTAGCACTATGGACATAAAAACTATGTCTTAAATTGCACTGCTGAAGTAAATTCACAATTTTAGGAGCACTAATGAAGTAAATTTGTGACTTAAATAGCTATTCTGAGGTAAATTAATAACTAGAATAGAACAACTGAGGTAAATATGCGACTAGAATAGCAGTGCTGAGGTAAACCAATGATTAGTATAGCACTACTGAGGTAAATGTGTGACTAGGATAGCACTACTGAGGTAAAAATGTGACTAGAATAGCAGTGCTAAAATAAAGTAATGAGTAGAATAGCGCTACTAAGGTTAATATGTGACCAAAATACACTGCTGAAGTAAATGAATGATTAGAATAGCACAATAGGGGTAAATATGTGACAAGAATTGCACTACAGGGGTAAATATGTGATTAGAATAGCACTGCTGAGGTACGTATGTGACAAAAATAGCACTGCTGAGGTAAATATGAGACTAGAATAGCAGTGCAGAGGTAAATTAATGATTAGAATAGCACTACTGGGCTAAAATGTGACTAGAATAGCAGTGTTGAAGAAAAGTAATGAGTAGAATAGCGCTACTGAGATAAATATGTGACTAGATTTGCACTACTGATGTATTTTTGTAACAAGAATAGCATTGCACAGGTACATATGTGACTAGAATAGCACTACTAAAATAAATGTGTGACAAGAATAGAACTGCAGAGGTAAATTAATGATCAGAATAGCACTATAGAGGTATAGAGAATAGCAGGGCTGAGGTAAGTGAATGATTAGAATAACACTACTGAGGTAAATATGTGACACAAATAGTACTGCTGAAGTAAATGAATGATTATAATAACAATATAGAGATAAATAAGTGACTAAAATAGAACTGAGGAGGTAAATGAACGATTAGAACAGCACTACTGAGATAAATATGTGACAAAAAATTCACTGCTGTGAAAAACGTGAATTTGAGAGCAGCGATTAGGTAATAAGTAAAATAAAATAACACTACTGAGGTAAATATGTGACTAGAATAGCAGGGCTGAGGTAAGTGAATGATTAGAACAGCACTACTGAGGTAAATATTACTAGAATACCACTGAGGAGGAAAATTAATGATTAGAATAGCACTATAGAGATAAATATGTGACTAGAATAGAAGTGAGGAGGTAAATTAATTATTAGAACAGCACCACTGAGGCAAATATGTGAATAGAATAGCACTACTGAGGCAAACTTGAATAGAATAGCAGTGATGAGGTAAATTGATTATTAAAATAGCACTGCTGAGGGAAATGAATGACTAGAATAGCATTACTTAGGTAAGTATGACTAGAATAGCACTGATAAGGTAAATTAATGATTAGAATAGCACTATAGAGATGAATATGTGACTAGAATAGAAGTGAGGAGGTAAATTAATTATTAGAACAGCACCACTGAGGTAAATATGTGACTAGAATAGCACTACTGAGGCAAACTTGAATAGAATAGCAGTGATGAGGTAAATTGATTATTAAAATAGCACTGCTGAGGGAAATGAATGACTAGAATAGCATTACTTAGGTAAGTATGACTAGAATAGCACTGATAAGGTAAATTAATGATTAGAATAGCACTATAGAGATAAATATGTGACTAGAATAGAACTGGGAGGGGGGGGTGTAAATTAATGACTAGAATAGCAGTACTGAGGGAAATCTTTGAGGGAAATATATCATGCTTTGTTGGCTTGTTTGCTAAGATATTTAAAAAGGTTGAATACTTGTTTTATTTTATTTTGTTTATAAATGTACTTATATAAAGTTTTTTAAATTCATAAATTCAATGAATGAAATTCTCTTTATTATCCAGTCTGGACCAGGCGTGTTCCTCAAACCCAGTCATTATAAACTGATGTAAAACTCCTGCAGATTCATTAAGGACAGGGTTCTGCAGTGTTGAGCAGAAGAAAGGCTAATGTGTTCAGTGTATATTAAATGAAAGCAGATTGCGAGACCCCTCCCCTTTCCCCTTCAATCCCCGTCTGGTGCTCAGACCCGTACACACACACCCACACACACACCCGTATGTCTAGACGTCATTCTCTCTCAGAGCTTACGTTATTAATTTCTCCTCAATGACAGGTCAAAACACACATAAGACTCCTAATGCCCCTCTGGATCTGCACTGGATCCCTTTACCTCCCAGCACGTCCATCTGTGCTACACTACATATCTGTATCATCATCGTGATATGCCTTAATTTATTCTAAATTTATATATAAAAAAGAAAAAAATATATATTGTAAAGTTGCTATTTTAGAGATATAAAGTTTTATATGTATATATACTGTACAGTGGTGTGAAAAAGAGTTTTGTCCATTTTCTATTTGCTTGTTTTATTATACATACATTTTTCACATTGATAACCACATTTTAATATCAGACAAATATTACATAAAGTAAAGTAAATATAAAAAGAAGATTTTAAATGATAATTTAATTAATTAAGGAGAAAAAATCTATTCAAACCAACCGTAACTAAAAAAAAGGGTTTTCCCCTTTAAGCTAATGATAAACTTGAAATCAAGCTTTACCGATAACTGGCAACAAGTCTTTCTCATCTCTGTGGAGGAATTTTGTTCCACTCTTCTTTACAGAATTATTTTAATTCAGACACACTGGAGGATTTTCAAGCATGAACAGCAGGTTTAAGATCATCCACAGCATCTCAATCAGACTTTAACTAGGACTAGAGTACTCTAAAACCTTAATTCAATTTTTTTTTGAGCCATTCAGAGGTGAACTTTAGAGGTTTGTGTGCTTTGGGTCATTGTCCTGCTGCAGAGCCCAAGTACACCTGAGCTTGAGGTCAGTAACAAACAGATGGACAAATTCTGATTCTCCTTCAGGATTTTCTGGTAAACAGCAGAATTCCTGCTTCCATCTATTACAGCAAGTGATCCAGCAGCCCCAGACCATCACACACACACACATACTACCACCACCATGTTTTACTACATTCAGAATGATGATCTTTACCCAATTATGTGTTAGTTTTGCGCAAGATGTAAAACTACAAACACCTTCTAAAAACTGTCTAAAAGTCTGTGGGAACATCAAGATCAAGTTTTTGTTAAATGTAAAATGGGCTTTTGTCTTATTTTTGTTTAGCAGTGGTTTTTGCCATGCAGACTATTTTCACCCAGTCTCTCTTTCTTATTATTGAATCATTAAAACACTAACCTTAACTGAGGCTTTAGTGAGATCCTGCAGTTCTTTAAATTTTGTTCTGGGTTCTTTTGGGACCTCCTGGATGAGTTGTTCATGCCTTTTTAGAGTAATTTTGGTCAGTCGGTCGGTCACTCCTGGGAAGGTTCACCAGTGTTCCATCATGTTTTCTCCATTAGTGAATAATAGTGAATCACTGTGGTTCTCTGGAGTCTCAAAGCTCTTTAGAAATGACTTTATAACCTTTTCCAGACTGATAGATAATCAATGACCTTGTTTTCTTATCCGTTCTTGATTTTCTTCAGATAGGATTGGGGCATATTGTGGTGTTTTTTGAGATCTTTTAACTTCTTCATGTTGTCACACAAGTCCTATTTAAATTATTACTTGATTTTACATGTCTGGTTGTGATTTGTGAAAATTTCACATAATGCCAGGTTGGTTTGGAAAGCTTTTTTCCTCTTAGTCATCACTGTTGATTAGATAATATACAGGATATTTAATAATATACAGATCTGGAAAAAATAAATAAGAGAGCACTTCAGTTTCTGAATCAGTTTCTCTGATTTTGCTATTTATAGGTTTATGTTTGAGTAAAATAAACATTGTTTTATTCTAGAAACTACAAACAACATTTCTTCCAAATTCCAAATAAAAATATTCTCATTTAGAGCATTTATTTACAGAAAATGAGAAATGACTGAAATAACAAAAAAGATGTAGAACTTTCAGACCTCAAATAATGCAAAGAAAACAACAAGTTCATATTCATAAAGTTTTAAGAGTTCAGAAAACAATATTTGGTGGAATAATCCTGGTGGTTTTTAATCACAGTTTTTTTCATGCCTCTTGGCATCATGTTCTCCTCCACCAGTCTTACACACTGCTTTTGGATAACTTTATGCTGCTTTACTCCTGGTGCAGAAATACAAGCATTTCATTTTTGTGGTTTGATGGCTTGTGATCATCCATCTTCCTCTTGATTATATTCCAGAGATTTTCAATTTGGTAAAATCAAGAAACTCATCATTTTTCTTGGTTTTATGTTCAATTTTGGGGCTTCGAATTTAAAAAAGAGGTCAAACCACACTACCACCAAACCAGAGAGTGTGAGGTTGTTGGTTCTGGATTGAGCCCTACACAGCTAACCCCACATCCAGGGGCGTTGCCAGAGGCTGATTAATTAAGCATGTGTACAATATGGACACTTTCTGATATTAGTACCTTTAATGATGCTACATGCTCCCAATCAAACCGTTAAAGAGACAGGCCATCTGGTGGAGTTTTGGCAAGTGGGCCCGGGTCCCCCTGCCCCTCCCCCTGTACCCCCACCCCCTCACCCCCCCACCATGCTGCCAATACTCAGACAAAGATATACTCGAGCAGTGTACAGTATTTGTGGAATACAGTCAGACTCAGCCAGATACAGGCATATGCTCATCCCCACACACAGACACACACTTATTAACATACAGTCACACAAACACACACACACACACACTCAATTACATATACACCAATTTTATACATACACTGAAAAATGACGAGTTAAATGTACTTTTAAAAAGCTTCACAACTTCCTGCATTTGCTTTTATGCAGAAAAGTATATATATATATATATATATATATATAATGCAATAATAAAAAAGACATAATAAAAAAAGAAAACATAATAAAAACATAATAAAAAATATATGTAAAAAACCTGAGAACAGATAAATATTTTCACTATTATTATTATAATATATTATTATATATTATTAATATAGGGTTTAAATCAGGGGTGCCAAAACCTAATGCTTAAGGGTCAGATTGGCTGCAGGATTTGATTCTACAGTGGCTTGCAAAAGTATTCATACCCCTTGAACTTTTCCACATTTTGTCACCGTACCACCACATACTTAAATGTATTTTATAGAGATTTAAAGTGAGATCCTCGCTCATGTGAACGCTGATAAATGTAAAGGTTTTCACCCTCTCCACCTCTGTCGCACCTTTGTATACGTTTGTGTGTAGTTCCTGCCTCATACTTAAGTATGTTAATGAAGTATTTTTACTTACAGTATTTACTCAACACCTCTGGTCCTGTATAATTAGTGTAGTGCAGAAACAAGCAGGTGTCAGGGTCATAATGTTATGCTTGTTACGCTCTTACACAATAAACACAATAAATGCAGCATCACTTTAAGCATCACTTGGTATTTTCTCTACAGTCACTTGCAAATGAAAAAAAACGTCTGCTTGTTGAAAACAGAAACACACTCCGCATATCGCTTCTGAGCCTCACATGTCGCACGGCACGTGACACACACACACACACACAGAGAGAGAGAGAGACACACACACACACACACACACACACAGAAAAACACACATTTTGTATTGGTGGGGGAGGACGCGATGACTGGAAAGAATCCCCGCGCATGTAAGGGGCTAATGAAAAGGAAATATTTATATTAAGGGAAAACAAACTATTGAAAATCTACTCGTTAGGCCTTGTTAATAAATGCAAATGCTGGTAATTAGCGAGAGGACCTTGGAGCCTGTTTCTCTTTTCTCTTCGCTGTGTTGTTTTTTCCCCCCGTTTGTTTGTTTGTATGTTTTTTTCTTCTTCTCTCTTTTTTTTCTCCTTTTTTTTTTTTGAAGTTTTTCGCCCGGCCTGTTCCCTCCCGTCGTCTCAGCGCCGCTCCGTCCTCTCCTCTCCGCCCCGCTCCTCTCCTCTCCTCCACGGACGCGGCCTCGTCCTCTTTCATCCTGACGTGGCGCGGGACAGGACAGGGCGGGACGTCCGGGGAAGGCTCCGGTCCAGTGTCTCCGCTCTCCTGCAGAGAGATCCAGCCACCCTCCCACACAGCGGGACCCAAAGGCCCAGGCCCAGTTTCTGCAGAGCGCTACACACCCTCACACACACACACACACACACACTTACACACACACGCACTAACAAACAAACGAGATGTACACATACACACATACAGTACACAGCCTTAATACAAAGTTTTCCTTTCACACACAGAGTACATTACCCAGACCCAGTCAGAGAGAAGCAAATGGATCTGGAGCATCTTTACTGCACAACATAATTTCCAATTTATTGCCCACCCTGATAGATAACTGATTTAGCTATTTATAGGTATATGTTTGAGTAAAATGAACAAATGAGAAACAGCTGAAATAACAAAGATGCAAGGTCTTCAGACCTCAAATAAAGCAAAGAAAACAAGTTCATATTCATAAAGTTTTAGTTCAGATTTTCAGAAGTGACCACCCCTGAAATGTACCAAAATCCTGGAATGTCCCCTGTACTGATCCAGTGACCACTTACTTATTCACATTAGCTGACTCTTTATCAAAGAACAATGAACAAATAACTTTTGTAGGCTCAAGTTTGGCCAGTTAAATGCTAAAAGCTCACAGGCTCAGATAAGCCTCATGTTCCCAACCAAAAGAACAGGACAGAGGGCCCTATTTTAGTGACTTATAGCAAACCAGTTGCGTATCTCACATCTGGATTTAGGGCGTGTCGGTGTGTCTTTTTTTTTATCATGAGGCTGCAAAAAAAAAAAATGCCTAGCTTGGTTTGAAACGTGCAAAAGGCATGAACTGATTCTCTTAATTAATCATGTGTGTGTGTGTGTGTGTGTGTGTGTTTGTTTTGGGCGAAATGTAAAATAAACCAATCAGTGTGTCAGTAGTCATTCTATTTAAGAGTCGGGTGAGCTCTGACTTTGGCGCGTTTGTATCTCAACAGCGTGGTGCTTTTGAGTGTCTCAGCAGAGACAGATACTGAGCTGTGAAGATACGCCAGCAGCTCATTTAAGGGAACAGCAATGTTATTTTATTCTGTATTCTGTTTATCGTTAAGTTAAAGTTGGGTGTACTTTTTCGCACCTATAGTTGGTTTGGTTTCACACAGGCGCAAACCTAAACGCACCAATAACAAAACATGCACCAATAAACCACGCAAGTATGTCGTTTCCTCTGATTGAGCTGGAGTTGCACGGCTGCAAGCAGTGAATGCAGCACAGACCGAGCATGCAAACAGCATGGAGCAGCAGAGACAGTGTTTGTTCATAGCTGTATATATTATTTGATTAAACTGCGCCTATTTAACAGCTGGGTCGGATCGAGACAAGATCACATTCTCACCACAACAGACCACTCCAAAAATCGCAGGTCTTGGCTGGGTTATTTTGATTACATTACATTACATTACATTTGGCAGACGCTTTTGTCCAAAGCGACTTACAATATTGAAGTGCAAATAATAGAAGAGGTTAAGTACAAAAATAATAGAAGTTAAAAATAAAGCATCTATAGATAGGGCCTTAAGGAGGTCAGAGGGAAATAATGGGATAGAGGAGTAGAGAAGAGGAAGAAGGAGATGGGGTTAGAATTAGTTAGTGTGTTAGAGGTGTTAGGAGAGTAAGTGCTCTTTGAAGAGCTCTGTCTTCCGGAGTTTCTTAAAGATAGCGAGAGATTCTCCTGATCTGGTAGTGGAAGGTAGTTTGTTCCACCATTGGGGAAGAACTCTGTATGAGAACAGTCTGGATTGCTTTGTGTGAGTGTTTGGTAAAGCGAGGCGACGTTCATTGGAGGAGCGCAGCGGCCGGGAGGTAGCGTAAGCCTTCAGGAGCGAGTGCAGGTAGGAAGGAGCCTGTTCTGTCATCACCTTGTAGGCGATTGTAAGCGCTTTGAATTTGATGCGAGCAGCAACCGGTAGCCAGTGGAGCTCAATGAGCAGCGGGGTGACATGTGCCCGTTTTGGTTGGTTGAAGACCAAACGTGCTGCTGCATTCTGAATCATCTGTAGTGGTTTTACTACACAGGCCGGGAGGCCAGTTAGCAGGGCATTGCAGTAGTCGAGGCGTGAGATGACGACAGCTTGTACCAGGAGTTGGGTGGCCTGTTGCGTCAGAAACGGTCGAATTTTTCCGATGTTGTAAAGCGCAAAGCGGCAGGATCGAGCAACTGAGGCCACATGGTGCGTGAAGAGAAGCTGGTCATCAACCATGACACCCAGGTTCCTAGCAACCTTTGTCGGTGAGAGAGAGAGAGAGTTGATGGTTATGGCAAAGTTGTGTTGAAAAGATGGTTTTGCTGGTATGACCAGAAATTCAGTCTTTGAGAGGTTTAGTTGGAGGTGATGTTCCTTCATCCATGCGGATATGTCTGAGAGACACTGTGATATTCGTGCAGAGATTGAGTGATCATCTGGTGAGAACGACAGGTATAGCTGAGTGTTGTCAGCAAAGCAGTGGTAGGAAAAACCATGTGAGCGGATAACCCGACCTAGAGAGGTGGTGTATATTGAGAAGAGAAGAGGTCCCAGCTGAGTGTGATTACTGTTTTCACATTTGCTTAATTGAACAGTGCTGGTGTGAAAATGCCCTTAATCATTTCTTTTCTTGATTTAAGTCTTCCTTCACTCATATAGTTGGCTTGGTTTCACACAGGCATAAAGCTTAATCCACCAAAATGCGCACCAAGAAACCTGCCAAGCCCATTGTTTCCTCTGATTGGTCAGAGCTGTCTGGCGTGGGAGCATTTTTGTGCTTAATTGAAGCATGCAAGTCTCAATTTACATCTTTTTTTATAGTTTTGCCAATTAAATTTTTGCAGTGAGGCCTTAAGACCTGCGTGAATCCACATATCCAAGTAAATATACTGTCTAAAGACACAACAAGTCCAACAAAGACCAAAAATATCATAAAAGAGCATATTTCACGACATTTCTTAACCCTTGTGTGGAGTTCATATTTTTGTTACTCGTTTACTTTGTTACTTGTATTTAATTCAGCAAAATTAAGCAATTCTACATTAAAATGCTTTACACATGCTTGCTTCACCTAAATTGCAAGCAATATAAACAGCTTACATGGTTAATATTTGCCCTTTACCTTTCTTATGTTACATTTCTTTTAAAAAGTGCTACTCTTTTTTTATTAGTTTTTTAATAAAATGTAAAAGAAAATAAATTATACTCAAGATATGAGTAGAAAATTTGTTTAGTTTCAAATTTACAAATGAAGCAATGTTTATTAGCCCTTGGCCAAACATACTGTATGTAATATAAATGGTTGGGGGGGGGGGTGTACAGTGTGTGTTTATCGAAAATGAGTTTTATTATATGTTTTTCACAAAAAATGAGCCAATGCCAATGAGTTTGAGTTAGAAAAAATATTTTTTAGTATCATTTGATGAAAATGAAAACGGGTCCCACAGACCCGAACACCACACAAGGGTTAAACATATCAAGCTCTGCATCTTTTTACAGGCCTTCAGACTTCGCAGAATTTGTACTGAATGAACCAACTGACCGAAGTCTGAAAGTCTAAACTGAACACAAGAAGATTTCCAATCAAAGCAAGAGCAAATACCCAATCAAAGCCGAGACGAACAGCCAGCTCTTGTAGAGAAAGATACAGATATGAGAGACGGATATGATTTTTTCAATGCTACAAATATACCCAAAGGGTCTCCAATTAAACCCAACGTCAAACTAAAACGAACTCAAACACCATCCTCTGTTTATGTCCAGAGACGCCACGTTTTCTGGCACTCTTATATTTTTATTTTCTCCTCCATTTCCACCTTTAATTATTCACCATACAGCTGAATAAATGAAGATGAAAAACACTCTCTGAAGACTTTAAAATGTGAGGGGAAAAAAAAAGTATTAGCTAATTGGAGCTAAAGAAAGTTTTCCCTCTTTATATTCCTTTTATACTTTCTTGCATTGTACCATCCGACTTCTCCGGCTTTCATGTCACTTCATTACGTTTAATTTATTAATGTCCAATACTTAATGTGCCAAAAATGTCAGATTCAAAAGCCGCGAAAATGGGGCACTTCTGCGCTCGCAAGGGGAGGCTCAAGCTGTTTTGGAGCCTGTTGTTTTGGCTCAGGGGGCTGCGAGAGGGAAGAGGGGTGTGATGGAGGGAGTTTATCTTGTCTTTCACCGTCTCACACAAGCACACATACACACACACACACACAAATACACACGCACACAAACACACACGCACACACTCCCCACCCCCTGCAACGTGCCAGATGATGCAAATACACACAAACTAACTTTAAAAAGCACAACTGCCATTCACTCACTCTTGTCAGAAGTCAGGCCAGAACCAGACTCAACTTTTTCTACTGTTTCCTACAAACTACTGCCTTCAAACACACAATTTACCAGCTCACAGCAACACGCAATCAAGGTTTCAGATTTACTTCCCTACCTGATGAGATGTGATTCTCATAGTTATCGGTTAAATAGCAACAGTGCTGCTAAATACAGCTCTGGAAAAAAAAAAAAGAGGCCACTTCAGTTTCTCTAAATTTTCTATTTATAGGTTTATGTTTGAGTAAAATGAAGATTGTTGTTTTATTCTATAAACCACAGACGTTTCTCCCAAATTCCAAATAAAATGTGAAATGTCTAAAATAACAAATAAGATGCAGAGCTTTCAGACCTCAAATAATGCAAAGAAAACAACAAGTTCATATTCATAAAGTTTTAAGATTTCAGAAATTAATATTTGGTGGAATAACCCTGGTTTTAATCATAGTTTTCATGCATCTTGGCATCATGTTCTCTTCCTCCTCCAGTCTTACACACTGCTTTTGGATAACTTTATGCTGCTTTACTCCTGGTGCAAAAATTCAAGCAGTTCAGTTTGGTTTGATGGCTTGTGATAATCTGGTGTATTCAGCTATCTTGGCAGCAGAAAACACAGGTGCACCACTGACTGAATACAACCTAGACAACAGTAGTCAACAGATGCATTGAACACTCAACACTAATATATATATATATATATATATATATATATATATATATATATATATATATATATATATATATATATATATATATATATAGTTCATGTAGGGGTTCACAGTCATTATTGCAATCACGAATTAGAATTTTGAGAGGAAAACAAAGATCGACTATTTGTCTCTCTTGTAGCTTTTCATCATAGCAGGAGGGTTTTATATGATATTTAGAGCAAAAAGCAAGTCAGGAGAGAGTAGAAGGAACCACAGCAGGAACAACCTCTCAGAATTTGACACCATCCAACACGTGGACATATGGACACATGGACACACGGACAGAGAACACAGAAAACGCTGCTCTTCTGGATGGTCTTGAGCTCGTCCCTGGATTTCACTAATTCGTGTTACAGGTGCTGCGCTGATAGGTTTGTTTCCGTTGCATAACTAAATTCAAACTGACAATCAGTCGCCTCTCGCAGCTCAGGTTCACCCTCATTAATCGATCGGGTGTCAGAGCATGCCCTTGACGCCTGTCTGTCTCCCATCACCACTGATCAATCATCAATTGATTGGCCGTTTCGTTCCACAGCCGGCTCATCCAGTGGAAATCAGACCTTTTTTTCAGCGTTTTTTTAGCAAGGGAACAAAAACAGGATTGTGTTTTTCATTTTGCTAATATTTAATTTATTAATCATTGGACTCCTCCTCAGATGAATCACTAAAACTTTTTTTTTTTTACATTTTTTTAATAAAGCCTATTTTTGTTCTCCTTCTGTGTCTCATACTCTTATAAAACCCCCTCGTCCACGTCAACAGCAGACAAGCATAATATCTTTCCTATTCACTCTATGAGACAACCCTTCCATTTCCATGCGGTCATGTGTTCAGAGACATGACAAATACAGTTTATTACAATAAGAACAGAACAGGGTACCAAAAAGCACAGTATGTTTTTTAATGTTGACTGGCTACAGTATCTGTTTGGTTTCGGTTCATTGCTGACCTTTTCTAAGAGTAATACAGCCTGAAAAAGTTTGTGCACCCCTATTAATCTTAATCATTTTTAGTTGTAAATATTTGGGTGTTTGCAACAGCCATTTCAGTTTGATATATCTAATAACTGATGGACACAGTAATATTTCAGGATTGAAATGAGGTTTATTGTACTTACAGAAAATGTGCAATATGCATTAAACCAAAATTTGACCGGTGCAAAAGTATGGGCACCCTTATCATTTTATTGATTTGAATACTCCTAACTACTTTTTACTGACTAACTGAAGCACAAAATTGGTTGCCTGAGGTATGCAAAAGCAAAAGCACACCACTCTGTTTGTGGCGTGCTTGCAGAAATGGCTTCTTTCGCATCACTCTCTCATACAGCTTCTCCTTGTGCAAAGTGCGCTGTATTGTTGACCGATGCACAGTGACTCCATCTGCAGCAAGATGATGCTGCAGCTCTTTGGAGGTGGTCTGTGGATTGCCCTTGACTGTTCTCACCATTCTTCTTCTCTGCCTTTCTGATATTTTTCTTGGCCTGCCACTTCTGGGCTTAACAAGAACTGTCCCTGTGGTCTTCCATTTCCTTACTATGTTCCTCACAGTGGAAACTGACAGGTTAAATCTCTGAGACAACTTTTTGTATCCTTCCCCTGAACAACTATGTTGAACAATCTTTGTTTTTAGATCATTTGAGAGTTGTTTTGATGAGCCCATGATGCCACTCTTCAGAGGAGATTCAAATAGGAGAACAACTTGCAATTGGCCACCTTAAATACCTTTTCTCATGATTAGATACACCTGGCTATGAAGTTCAAAGCTCAATGAGGTTACCAAACCAATTTTGTGCTTCAGTAAGTCAGTAAAAAGTAGTTAGGAGTATTCAAATCAATAAAATGATAAGGGTGCCCACCGGTCAAATTTTGGTTTAATGCATATTGCACATTTTCTGTTAGTACAATAAACCTCATTTCAATCCTGAAATATTACTGTGTCCATCAGTTATTAGATATATCAAACTGAAATGGCTGTTGCAAACACCCAAATATTTAGAACTAAAAATGATTAAGATTAATAGGGGTGCCCAAACTTTCTCATATGACTGTATTTTCAGATCTATAAAATGAAATATTTATATGGATGAAGTGTTTTTGCAGCTCTATATTTTGCTTTAAAGTGTTTAGAATCCCCATGTAAAATTATAAACTGCTCCCTTTCACAGGTTAGATATTATAGAGATTTAAACTTATCTGTTTATTTAAGCTAATCTGTGTGATATTTAATATTTAATTTACTAACTAACCAATCACTCCAAAGCTCCTGTGAGTGAATCTACACCTCACTCTCCACACATCTGAGAGACATTCACTCTGAGACAGATGCAGAAACACCACACTCATCCACTCCTCCCAACATCTCTCTTTATCTCACACACACACACACACACACACACACACACACACAAAATACAAAACTATCGTTTCTATAGTAACCTCAGCGGCACAGAATGTTCAAGAGCCAATTTCTCGTGCCATTTGCCCATTTGATTAATTATGTTTTTGTGCAAAAGAATACAGTGAAGCTAGCTTACACCCCCCCACCTATCACCCCCCCCATAACACACACACACACACACACTCTCGCGCGCACAGAGCATCCACTGCCCCCTGCTTCTCCAGAGCAGATCCCGGGTTGGGGGGCTCAGGGTCGTGTGGGGGGACAAACAGGGGTATTGTTTGGGGCGTCCCGTCCCTGGCGCCCCCCCCCCCCCCCCCTTGTGGCTGAAGTCCCGGGGAGCCGGAGGTTAGAGACACAAAATGAGCGTCTGTTCTAATGAGCTGCTGCCTGTCAGCTACAGTTAAAGAGAGAGAGAGATGTAGAGAGTATAAGAGTGTGTGTGTGAGAGAGAGAGAGAGAGAGAGAGAGAGAGCGTAAGAGTGTGTTTGAGAAAATGAGTGTAAGAGTGGGAGAGAAAAAGCAACAGAGAGAATAAGGGAGACAGAGGAGGAGTGTAAGCGTAAGAGAGAAAGTGTAAGAGTGTGAGAGAGTGTATGAGTGCAACAGAGAGAGAGTATGTAAGAGTGGGACAGATTGTGTGAGAGTGTGAGAGTGCAACGGTGAGAGTATGTGAGAGAGAGGGGGTGTGTAAGGGGAAGAGCTAAAGTGTAAGAGCATCAGAGTAAGTGTAAGGGTGAAAGAGAGAGAATAAGTAAAAGAGAGAGAGAGAAGTGTAAAAGTAAGAGAGAAAGTGTAAGAGTGTGAGAGAGAGAATAAGAGTGTGAGAGAGTTTATGTAAGAGTGGGACAGATTGTGTGAGAGAGTGAGTGTAAAAGTGCAACAGTGAGAGCATGTGAGAGTGGGAGAGATTATGTAAGAGAGTAAGTGTAAGAGTGCGATAAAGAGAATTAGTGAGAGAGAGAAGGAGGAGTGTAAGAGTAAGATCGAAAGTGTAATAGTGTGAGAGTGAGTGTAAGAGTGCGAGAGAGAGTTAGTGAGACAGAGGGAGGAGTGTAAGAGTAAAATAGAAAGTGTAAGAGTGTGAGAGTGAGTGTAGGAGTGCGAGAGAAAATTAGTGAGAGAACAGGAGGAATGTAAGGGTAAGATAGAAAGTGTAAGAGTGCGAGAGAGAGTTAGTGAGAGAGAGGGAGGAGTGTAAGGGTAAGATAGAAAGTGTAAGAGTGTGAGAGAGAGAGAGAGAGAGAGAGAGAGAGAGGGAGGAGTGTAAGGGTAAGATAGAAAGTGTAAGAGTGCGAGAGAGAGTTAGTGAGAGAGAGGGAGGAGTGTAAGGGTAAGATAGAAAGTGTAAGAGTGCGAGAGAGAGTTAGTGAGAGAGAGGGAGGAGTGTAAGAGTAAGATAGAAAGTGTAAGAGTGCGAAAGAGAGAGAGAGAGGGAGGAGTGTAAGAGTAAGATAGAAAGTATAAGAGTGCAAGAGAGAGTTAGTGAGAGAGAGGGAGGAGTGTAAGAGTAAGATAGAAAGCATAAGAGTGTGAGAGTTAGTGTAAGAGTGCGAGAGAGAATTAGTGAGAGAGAGGGAGGAGTGTAAGGGTAAGATAGAAAGTGTAAGAGTGCGAGGGAAGTTCAGTCCCACACTAACTAGTGCGGACAAAAAAAATGCTTGGGAGGACATCTCACGACTTATGACTGCATCTCATGTTGCCTGCATTCGCTCACCATCTGACTGTGAAAAGAAATGGTATAATATTCTGTCAAAAAGCCGCACAGAAATATCCGCCTATAAGTCATATATGACACACACTGGTATGTATAAATTTCCATTCTTTCTTTTGTTATTCATATATTTTCTCTGATTTATTTTGGAGACTGTATACATTCTAACTGAATCACATTCAGGCGGTGGACCACTGGGAAAGCCTCTTAGCGCAGTTTGTGAAGTGGTACAGCGTATCCTTGGGGAAGACAATGCAGTGATTTGTGGTGTGGATGGGGGTCAGGATCCAGCATTATTGAAATTTAAAAACCTATCTCAAAGGCAAGTTTTTTTTAAATCATTTATTTACATTTTCACACAAACACTGTGATGTTAATTATCAATTCAAATGTATTGCATCGTCAGTAATGAAGAAGCTGATCGTGCTATGGACCCTGCTGGCTTGAGCACTGATTCTCCATCTGCTCCTCCGTTTTTGACCGAGCTTCCAAACACCTCAAGTCATGACTGGCCGGAGGAAGAGTGGGCGTCTGAAGGAGGTCTGGTAGAGGACTCACTCCCGAATGACATACAGGAACTGAAAAGGCAAAAGTTAAAGCTACAAATTAAAGTATTGAAATTGCAGTCTGAATATTATAGTCTAGCGCTAAAAAAACGAAAGGAACAACAATAAACATGTAAAGCCATGCTTATCTTGATGCCTAATTATTGTGCACATTTATACATAAAATTGACATCTGTACCTAAAATGAAGGATTGCAAAGTGTTGTCTGTGGCCTGTCGCATCACGTGTGCTGGCAGGGGTGCTCTCATCTCCATCTTCATCACCGTCATCACGGTTCTCCAGTGTTGGGGGGGAAGGGATGTTGCGCTTCTTACAAATATTATGCAGAATTGCACATGCCATTATGATTCGGCACACTTTTTCCGGACTGTACCGAATTTCAGAATGTATAATGTGGAATCTGCGCTTCCACTGGCCAATCCCTCTTTCTACCACACTTCGTGTAGAACGGTGTGCCCTGTGAGATGTTTTCACGAAAATTAATTAGCTATAGCCTAAATTTGGATTATGCAAAAACAAAATACATATGGATAACATAGTAGACATACCTATTGTAGTTGATTTGGGCTTCCGTCACTGTTCTGGAAAACGGTGCGAGCAGCCACCTGCGTAAGGGATATCCTTTATCACCTAAAAGATGACATCCGGGTGGCACAAGTCCTGTTTCAAAGAGTTTGTTCAGGCCGCTTTCAGTGAAAATCCGAGCGTCATGGGTTGACCCAGGCCATTTGGGTACAACATCTAAAATGTTGTATTCTGCATCAAACACAACTTGAGTGTTGATGCTGTGGTACCTCTTTCTGTTCACATAAACATCCTCATTAATGCTGGGAGCAATGATCTTTATGTGAGTGCCATCAATTGCACCTACAACTCCTGGGAATCCAGCTATCTGCATAAACTGGGTTTGCTTCTGTTGGATGACACGGGGTGTTGTTGGAAAGTCAATAAAATCAAAAGTCATAATTGTTTGCATGACAACTCGGCTAATTGTTGGTTGGGATGGTCCCAAATCATCAGCACTACACTGCTGCATTTTTCCTGTAGCAAGAAAACGAAGCATCAGCACTACTTTTAATTCAGCTAGGATGGCGTTGCTGCGTGTAGTTGATGGTGAGATGACATCTCTCACTAAGTCAGTGACAAATATAATTCCTGCTCTGTCCAGTCTATATCGTTTAATTAACTGAAAGTCATCAAACATTTCAAAGACATTTTTCCGCTCTTGGAAGGTTCGCACGCGTCTCTGTCTTCTCAGTGCCATCTCTGCCCCCCGGTGGCGACTCTCAACAACTTAAGAGACCTCTGGAGCAGTCTTAACTTTTCGGGAGAGTAAGAGTGATTCTTAGACTTCTTAGACTAAGAAGTTTGATAAATACGGGCCCAGAGTATGGGAGGAGTGTAAGAGTAAGATAGAAAGTGTAAGAGTGCGAGAGAGAGTTAGTGAGAGAGAGAAAGAGAGAGGAGTGTAAGAGTAAGATAGAAAGTGTAAAAGTGCGAGAGAGAGTTAGTGAGAGAGAAAGAGAGAGGAGTGTAAGAGTAAGATAGAAAGTGTAAAAGTGCGAGAGAGAGTTAGTGAGAGAGAGAAAGAGAGAGGAGTGTAAGAGTAAGATAGAAAGTGTAAAAGTGCGAGAGAGAGTTAGTGAGAGAGAGAAAGAGAGAGGAGTGTAAGAGTAAGATAGAAAGTGTAAGAGTGCGAGAGAGAGTTAGTGAGAGAGAGAAAGAGAGAGGAGTGTAAGAGTAAGATAGAAAGTGTAAAAGTGCGAGAGAGAGTTAGTGAGAGAGAGGGAGGAGTGTAAGAGTAAGATAGAAAGTGTAAAAGTGCGAGAGAGAGTTAGTGAGAGAGAAAGAGAGAGGAGTGTAAGAGTAAGATAGAAAGTGTAAAAGTGCGAGAGAGAGTTAGTGAGAGAGAGAAAGAGAGAGGAGTGTAAGAGTAAGATAGAAAGTGTAAAAGTGCGAGAGAGAGTTAGTGAGAGAGAGAAAGAGAGAGGAGTGTAAGAGTAAGATAGAAAGTGTAAAAGTGCCCATGGTGGTGGGTGCTGGCCCTGTCCGGTTGGCTGGGTTCCCCTGTGGCGGTCGGGGTGCGGAGTCCGGGGCCCTGGTGCCCGTGGGCGTCTGTCGCCTGTTTGGGTCCCTCCCTGCGCTGGAGAGGGTCTATGCCTCTCTTGGGCGCGCCGTCGTGGGGGGTGGTGGTTTGGTCCGTGTTGGGGTGTCTGGTTGGCATTCCGGGATTCTGGGTGCCCTCCCTGTGGGGAGGTAGGGGCGCTCAGGTGGGGAAGCGGCAGTCTCCCACTTAAGACCGGTTGGTCCTGGGCTCAGGACCACTGTGTGTGTGTATGAGAAAGAGTGGGATGTTTATTGTAAATGTGTCTGTGTCTGTGTGTGTGTGTAATATCTGTTGTTTTTGTATGTGAGTGGGGATGTGTATTTATGTTGTATTGCAGTGTGGGGATGGGGGCGCTGTCTTGCAGAGCGGCGGTGTCCTGGGGCCGTAGCCGCTCTACACCCTGGACTTGCCTTCCCTGTACTGCGGTTGGGTGTATGGAACTGGGTGCCTAGTGAGCCAGCAGTAGTTGGCTCTCTTCCTCCGGGGGGTAGTCCTCTGCCCCTCGGTCCTTTCCTGGCCCTTCCCCGACTCCTACTCAGTCTAACATCGCATTACACATACAAACTCATCATACAGCTTACACACATCATATTACACATAGGGTTTTGGGGGGCAGGTGCTCCCTGCTCCTCAATTTTATTTCGCATTTTAGACATTGAGGGCCTTTGGGGGGGCAGTGTGGTTGGGTGCTGTTATTCAGTTCTCATATTACAGCTGTCCCTCCAATTTTAATAGCACTGTAGCTTTCATTCATTCTTCTCATTATACACATTCATATCACTGCAACATGCTGGGTGGGGGGAGGAGGGGGGTCAGGTCTTCTCACACCCTGGTTTCGTGCACCCTGCCTGGGGTGTGGGTCGGGTGGTGGTTCGGGGCCGGGTTGGCTGCTTCCCTAGGTTGCCGCTGGCTCGGTACTGGTGCCCGCATGCCCGAAAAGAAAGAAGAAGAAAAAAAAAAAAAGTGTAAAAGTGCGAGAGAGAGTTAGTGAGAGAGAGGGAGGAGTGTAAGAGTAAGATAGAAAGTGTAAAAGTGCGAGAGAGAGTTAGTGAGAGAGAGGGAGGAGTGTAAGAGTAAGATAGAAAGTGTAAAAGTGCGAGAGAGAGTTAGTGAGAGAGAGGGAGGAGTGTAAGAGTAAGATAGAAAGTGTAAAAGTGCGAGAGAGAGTTAGTGAGAGAGAGAAAGAGAGAGGAGTGTAAGAGTAAGATAGAAAGTGTAAAAGTGCGAGAGAGAGTTAGTGAGAGAGAGGGAGGAGTGTAAGAGTAAGATAGAAAGTGTAAAAGTGCGAGAGAGAGTTAGTGAGAGAGAGAAAGAGAGAGGAGTGTAAGAGTAAGATAGAAAGTGTAAAAGTGCGAGAGAGAGTTAGTGAGAGAGAGAAAGAGAGAGGAGTGTAAGAGTAAGATAGAAAGTGTAAGAGTGTGAGAGAGAGTTAGTGAGAGAGAGAAAGAGAGAGGAGTGTAAGAGTAAGATAGAAAGTGTAAAAGTGCGAGAGAGAGTTAGTGAGAGAGAGAAAGAGAGAGGAGTGTAAGAGTAAGATAGAAAGTGTAAAAGTGCGAGAGAGAGTTAGTGAGAGAGAGAAAGAGAGAGGAGTGTAAGAGTAAGATAGAAAGTGTAAGAGTGCGAGAGAGAGTTAGTGAGAGAGAGAAAGAGAGAGGAGTGTAAGAGTAAGATAGAAAGTGTAAGAGTGCGAGAGAGAGTTAGTGAGAGAGAGAAAGAGAGAGGAGTGTAAGAGTAAGATAGAAAGTGTAAGAGTGCGAGAGATAATTAGTGAGAGAGACAGGGAGGTTCGTTCTAGTCTGCCAGGCTTAAACCACACAACTCACTCCTAAAAAACAGGCAAATACTAGCATTTAAAAATAATAATCACCAATAAATCACAGAATATTGTTGTGATTAATTATAATTACAGTAAATTAAACAATTGTTTTTTTTTAATCAGTCAGTTTCTAAGTGTTTAATTTTACATTTAAATAAAAGATTTGCCTTAATAAGAGAAAAAATGTAAATAATCTTGATTACACAGCATTCCAAATTATTATACAAATTAGATTTAAATGTAATGAAGATTATTTTTATGTTTCTCCATTAAACTCATGGATGGTATTGTGTCTCAGGGCTCTTTGGATCACTGAAATCAATCTCAGACACCTGTGATGATTAGTTTGCCAGGTGAGCCTTTAAGAAGGATGTTCCACAGGTTTCAAGCAACATGGAAAAGAAAAAGGAGAAACTCTCTGCTGCCAAAAAAACGTCAAGGTATGAAAACATTAGATATTTTATGAAAACTTAAGCGTGATTATCGCACTTTGAAGAGAATAAAATGGGTGATGACTTTTATTATACTGACTGTCATTTGCATCAACCATTAAGGAAAATCAGGAAAACTATCATTTGCATAATAATTTAGAACGCAGTGATGGAATTCTGTTGTGATTCATCTGATTTTTTTATTTTAAAACGTTCTAAATGGTCAAGGAATTAAATTTTTACTTTTAAATTTAAATCTACTTTAAAGATCTGTCTGACTCTCGTAAATAACTCAGGCTTCTCATGCAAAAGTTGCTGTAAGTCTTTTAAACCTGATTTAAGTGGCTAAACTCCTGCGCAGGTATCGGGTGGCGCCACACCGCCTCAGAGCGTATTCACGTACGCGCAGGCCGGTAACTCTAGGTGAGCGTTTAGCTTCTGCTCTATAGACTGCATGAATATCTCATGAAGGAAACTGTAACACCGGGGAAACAATGGCCCGAGTTACTGAAGAAGGAAAATCAGTTCCAGAGCAGCTGCCTGAGGAGCTGATGAATAGAAATGTGGCTGAAGTTATAAGATAGAGATTTTACTTTTGTCTGCATATACATATTTGTCTTACTATTTACTATTTAATTATTTATAATTAAGCAATAATACACTCGAGGTTCATATGTTGCTAAAATGAACCTCGGCCAGCGGCCTCCTGCCTACGACCGCAGCACTGCTGTGCCAATATAACACATTATAGCACGAACCTCGAGTGTATTATTATTCCATTACTGCTGTTTATTGAAAGATTTTGAGTTAAAGATGATAAGAAAATATGATCTGTTTGGTTTTAAAAACTCACCAGTTAAAATAGTTCCATAGCTGTTCTGTTTGTAGCTGCAGTGCTGTTTGGCTTGTAAGCGCTGCATCGTTGCTAGGTTACCTGTACAGTATGTGGCGGAGTAATACTGTACATGGAGAGCTTAGGTTACAGAGTGCATTACCGGCTGATAACGGCAGTCATAGAATGCATCTCAGCCAATCACAACGCAGGTTCGGAATTAACTGTGGTATACTATTTATTGTACTCATAATAATTTGTCAGATATCTTTAAAGAATCTAGTTGTGTGTACTATTATTAATATAATATTTATATTTATATAATATATAATAAGGCAGATATGTAATAGTCATAAATTCTTAGTTCCCAATTGCTACATTTAATGAACAAAAACCTCGTTTTTTTACCCACTAAGTGATTTTAATTAATGTTAAACATTTCATTGGCACATCTTATAGTCAGCAAAACTTATAGTACACATTTCATAGAGCTTAAATCAGGCCTAAACTAAAATAAAGTTGGTGAGTTTTAATTTTTGAAGTTTCAATACATATGAAAGATGAATTTTCTGGTCTAAAAAGATTTATATTTGGTACAATTGCCTGTGGTTTCTTCAAAACTTGAAATACTGAGTTGGCCCTTAAAACTTAAAAATCTAGTGCAGTAAGTTGCCTTGAATTTTTGACTTTTCTCAACTGTTTCACTTTTTTTTACAGTGCATTTATTCTACACCGTTGTGTACGGCATTTTGTGCATTGTTTTAAAGCCCTAAATGTGCTTGTGTATTTCACTCATTTTAAAATGATGCGCTCCAAAATTATGAGCAAAAATTCTGCCCTCTTGTGAGGAGAAACTGCTATAAAACTATAGGGTCAAAAAGACACACTTTTATTTCTGAAATAAAATAATAATAATAATAATAATAATAAACTTTATTTATATAGCACATTTCATACATAAAAATGCAGCTCAAAATGTAAAAGTAATATAAAACAAATAAAACAATTAAAAAGTAACAATTTCATAAATTAGTAGGAAATAAGGCATTTATGTTAGAATAAAAAATATAATAAAATAGATTTAAACAAAAATGATAAAATAAGGATAAGAACAGCACAAACATTAAACATAAAAAAATTAAGTATAAGGGGAACAGAACCAGTAAAAAGCTAATCTAAAAAGGAACGTTTTAAGCTGCCTTTTAAAGCTAGTGACACTTGATGCCTGACGAATATTAATTTGGTAAAGAGTTCCATAATTTTGGGGCATAAAAACAGAAAGCTGCTTCACCAGTTTTTTTGTGGGAAAGCGAAATGGAAACAAACATCTGACATCTAAATTCCTAGAAAGTAATGGGTGAGGGGGCTTAATTTTTAGGCTATTCTCCAAACAATTATATGTATACACACCATATATTGTTATAAACAGCATTATTATTAACATAAGCCATCAAAATAAATTTATTTTTTATACAGTGCCAATGAATTAGGAACAAAATAATATAATATATATTACATAAGGATTTCATTTGTGAAGAATTTGCAAAAAAAATAAAAAGTAAAAAAATATATAAAATAGAGATTTTAAAACATTTTAAGATTTTAAGCAATAAACATTTTACCATCTGCTTTTCTTACAATTATGTTATGTTCATTTGTCAGGAACAGCATTGATGTTCCTGGGTCAATTTGATTTCTAATTATCCAAAAGATGTTAGAAACCAAAAAAGTTAGTTAGTAAATATTAAATACTAACTCCATTACTAATTATTCTATTAATATTTAGCGTAGTGGTGTTCCTTAACTCTAACAGGTAATGCTTCACTTAGGATAATTCACTCGTTTTTCATCAACAAAAATACATGTTTAAACTTTTTTTTTTTAATGTTTCACTACTTTATTACTTTTATTAGACCAACATATAAAACACAAATTTGACATAATAGTAAAACATAACATTGCAATTTTGTTGCAAATATGTGAGATGAACATTTTTTATATTATATGTTCTTTACACTAATTAAGGCAATCAGAAGAAATTTCATCCTTAAAAAAATACTTTTAACTATTTTTCCTAGATCTTCAAACTTTAATTTGCTAGTATTGACCCACGCCCTTGACTGGGCAGAGAAGAAGAAAGAGGGGGAGCGAACTCAGAGTATTTGGGATGGAGTTCGGGGCAGCTTCGCTGTAAAGCATGAAGCCGAAGCCCCCCCCTCTCATGAAGAGAAACATGAAGAGAATAAAATTAAAGAAGGAGGAAGATGAGGAGGTGGGTGCGAGGTTTGTTCAATGAGCAGGTAGAGAGGAAGTGACGGTTTAAATAGGGATGGAAGTGGGAGGAGTGAGGGCGTGGATCACTCCCAAAACTTAGTTATGACACATAACTCCACTACGAGTCAATTTGACCCAGAACATAACAGGGGGATTTAAAAAAAAGCAGAAGATGGAAAGAGGCAGAGCTTCAACAGTAGAATAACGACCACACAGTAAACCCACTATAAGACTGATTATACAGAGTACTCAAACTTTTGCTCTGGTATCTTTTTTTATATATACTTTTATTATTTAGAATCAGTTAAATATGTAAAGAAAACTCTGAACTACTGGCCTCCAGCACAGATATGAGAAATGCTCTGTACTGGGCGCCGAGTGGTCCAGTGGTCTAAAGTGCTGCCACTGTGAGCGGGAGGTCGCAGGTTCGAACCACATATTATTTGAAATGTATTGCAGCTAATCCCACTAAATTCACTGTATGTTTTATACTCTTCATCAGGAGCTGTGAGCAGACGGGTATCTGATCAGTGGAGTTATGGATTGATCGGGCTGATTGATCGTGAGGGTGAGGGCTGGGAGTGGTGATGCGTCAGTAGTTGAGTTGAAAGGAGGCGAGGTGCAGCCAGATGGCGGCCATTGTGTGAGAGCGGCTCTGGGCAGCCGTCGCCGTGGCGGGAAAAAGAAGAGAGCAAACATATGCAGAGTCCATCAGGACTCAGCCAGTGTGAGTAATAAACATACGTCTGACCCCTCGTCCATACTCTCACGGACATGCTCCACTGACCACAGCCCCCAGCCCCCCCCCCCCCAGCCTCACCATCACCACGCTTCCTTAATGCAGAGATTCTGCTGCTGGACCTTCTGAACGACGGAAGCCTGCGATACCAGTACAGAGCATTATTATTTTTAATTTAATTTTTTTTTTTCTTTTTTTTTTTTCTTCCAATTGGTCTTAAATAATGTTTACATTTTCTGAGACACTGATGTTTGAGTTTTTATTGGCTGTATCAATCTGCCACATCTACAACAGGAAGTGACATCAGCTGGATCTTCTGATCCAGATCATGGGAAGACAAAAAAAATTAGTTTTTCTGTATATTTGATCTTATTGTAATTCTTTGCTAAAAACGCGTTCCTGTTATTTTCAGTCCTGTTACTCATAGCATGAAAAGTAACAGGAGTGAGTTCCAGTAGCAGGAGTGAATATCGTCCCCTGGTTTATTGATTTATTATTGTGAATATTAGTTAATGAAAACCACTTTTTACAAATAAACACTTTCCTGAGGGAAAAAAAAATCAAAGGAATTAGTAGACTTGCTTTTAAACATGCTTTTAAAATGTCACATGAGTTTTCATAACAGGAATGAAAAAAAATGTGATTATCTTTAGATTAGAAACTGTGTAAAAAATTAAGTAAAGCTGCCTGAGTTTGATCAGTTCATGTTTTGAATAGTTAAATACATGTATTATTAGATTCAGAGTTGAAAAGAAAAGTATAAATTCGAAGAGCTAAAAGATTTTTAAATATATATATATACAAGTAATGGCACCCATATGGTGGAATGGCCCATAATTATTAATACAGTAAAATGTCATTATGACATAAAGCATTCAATAATAGCAGACATATATATATATTTTATATTTTTCACTCCAACCAAAGAAAAGAGAATAAAAAAAACCTTGCTTATAAAAAATTGCAAATCTAAGTATTATATAAGTAATGCCATTGCAGATTTCAGGTGTTCAGCTCTGGTTCTTTTCACACTGTAACCATCCTGGATATAAACTGTAACCTCAGACATGTGATGGCCTGAAGCTACACGATAACCAAACATCAACACATGGTGAACATCTCCGGACGTACAGTTGTGAGAACGCTTGTGCGAAATGTCAGACAGGCCTGCGCTGTTGGACCCAACCTCTCCTCCAGACCTGAGCAGAGATATGATTCATGTAGCGCGGGTTGAAGACGGGCACAGATGCTTCATTAAAAAAGAGCTGCGAGACATAACTCATAAGCACACGGCTGCTCATC
This sequence comes from Astyanax mexicanus, assembly GCF_023375975.1. Classification (NCBI taxonomy): domain Eukaryota; kingdom Metazoa; phylum Chordata; class Actinopteri; order Characiformes; family Acestrorhamphidae; genus Astyanax; species Astyanax mexicanus. The sequence goes on from NC_064429.1 coordinate 7,868,694, forward strand.
AGAACCATATGCACGCATGTCCATCACATCTCCTCAGCCTGCTGTTCCTACAGCATACAAACCTATTGTACTGTCTGTATTCCTATAGGAGATTCACCACACAGTATATACATCTATACAAATAAAATACCACTTAAAAATAATGAGTTTCCTTGATTTTACCAAATTTAAAACCTCTGGAATATAATCAAGAGGAAGATGGATGATCATAAACCATCAAACCACCAAACTGAACTGCTTGAATTTTTGCTCCAGGAGTGTAAAGCATAAAGTTATCCAAAAGCAGTGTGTAAGACTGGTGGAGGAGAACATGATGCCAAGATGCATGAAAAAAACTGTGATTAAAAACCACCAGGGTTATTCCACCAAATATTGAAATATTGATTTCTGAACTCTTAAAACTTTACGAATATGAAGCTCTGCATCTTTTTTGGTTATTTCTGCCATTTCTCAATTTTTTTGCAAATAAATGCTCTAAATGACAATATTTTTATTTGGAAGTTGGGAGAAATGTTGTCTGTAGTTTATAGAATAAAACAATAATGTTAATTATAATCAAATATAAACCTATAAATAACAAAATCAGATAAACTTAATTTTCTCTTAATTTTTTTTTCCAAAGCTGTATATATACAAGTCTATCTAGAAGGAAACATACATAAAGCACATTAACGCCCACGCACATCTGCTGGGCTCACGTGAGCTGGCTGTTATGGTCAGGTCATGTGATGTGATGTGGTGGCTCACGTGGCTCTGACTCTTTAGGCTGAGTGGGTTATTAGCAGAAGGCTGGGTGGGTGGGGTTGTGTGGGGTAGGTGGGGTGGGGTGGGGTATGATAATGTGGATGTTAAGCCCTCAGGCTGGCTCCTGTACCCAGGTTCCCTAATCCCAATCCCAAAAGTGATGAAGCGTGGCTGGGGGTTAAAGGGGGTCGTGGCACTGAGGGGGTGTTTTGTTATAACTGTTGACTGTTAACATCAATATAACATTTCCTGTGTGTTGCAGCAAAGCTGTTAAAATTTCATACAAAAGAGGGACTATAAAAGAGACAGTGAGAGAGACAGTAGGATACATAAATAGATTAAGATTGTGAGAGAGATTGTGAGAGTGAGAGATTGTGAGAGTGAGAGATTGTGAGAGAGTAAGAGATTGTGAGAGTAAGAGATTGTGGGAGAGTGAGAGATTGAGGGAGAGTGAGAGATTGTGGGAGAGTGAGAGATTGAGAGAGAGTGAGAGATTGTGAGAGTGAGAGATTGTGAGAGAGTAAGAGATTGTGAGAGAGTAAGGGATTGTGGGAGAGTGAGAGATTGAGGGAGAGTGAGAGATTGTGGGAGAGTGAGAGATTGAGGGAGAGTGAGAGATTGTGAGAGTGAGAGATTGTGAGAGAGTAAGAGATTGTGAGAGAGTAAGGGATTGTGGGAGAGTGAGAGATGGAGGGAGAGTGAGAGATTGTGGGAGAGTGAGAGATTGTGGGAGAGTGAGAGGTTGAGGGAGAGTGAGAGATTGTTAGAGTAAGATTGTGAGAGAGATTGTGAGAGTGAGATCGTGAGAGATTGTGAGAGTGAGAGATTGTGAGAGTAAGAGATTGTGAGAGAGTAAGAGATTGTGGGAGATCGTGAGAATGAGAGATTGTGAGAGTGAGAGATTGTGAGAGAGTAAGAGATTGTGGGAGAGTGAGAGATTGTTAGAGTAAGATTGTGAGAGAGATCGTGAGAATGAGAGATTGTGAGTGTGAGAGATTGTGAGAGAGTAAGAGATTGTGGGAGAGTGAGAGATTGTTAGAGTAAGATTGTGAGAGAGATCGTGAGAGATTGTGAGAGTGAGAGATTGTGGGAGAGTGAGAGATTGTTAGGGTAAGATTGTGAGAGAGTGAGTGTGAGTGACAGTGAGAGACATATATATAGTTAGAGTAAGCGTAAGAGAGATAGTAAGAGAGAGATTGTGAGAGAGAGATTGTGAGAATGAGAGATTGTGAAAGTGAGATCATGAGAGAAACAGTAAGAGATTGTGAGAGAGTTAGAGATTGTAAGAGAGTGAGATGGACCATGAGAGAGACAGTGAGAAAGACAGTAAGAGACATAAATAGGGTAAGAAATAGTGAGAGTGAGAGATTGTGAAAGAGTAAAAGATTGTGAGAGAGTGAGTGTAAGGAACAGTAAGAGACATATATAGTTAGATTGAGAGAGAGAGACAGTAAGAAATTGTGAAAGAGTGAGAGATTGTGAGAGAGATTGTGAGAGTGAAAGATTGTGAGATAGTGAGAGATAATGAGAGAGTGAGAGATTGTAAGAGAGTGATTGTAAGGAACAATGAGAGACATATATAGTTAAAATGAGAGAGCGAGATAGTGAGAGATTGTAAAAGAGTGAGATATTGTAAGAGAGATTGTGAGAGAGTGAGAGATTATTAGAGAGTGAGTGTAAGAAACAGTGAGAGGCATATATAATTAGAGTGAGCTTGAGAAAGTGAGAGATTGTGAAAGAGTAAAAGATTGTGAGAGAGCGATTGTGAGAGAGTAAGTGCAGGGAACAGAGAGAGACCTATAGTTAGAGTGAGAGAGAGAGATAGTGAGAAATTGTGAGTGAGAGATTGTGAGAGAGACAGTAAGAGTAAGAGAGAGAGAGAAACAGAGAGATAGATGTATAGACTAACAGGAAGACACCATCTCCATTGCTAATCTAAAAATAAAGAAAAACATTAAAAGCCCATCAGCGCGATCTGATTGGATGGAGATTAGCTCCTCCTTTTGAGAGCTGTCAATCATCTGTTCCACTGTACAGTGGGATGCCCTTGGATTACAGCTAATTCACCCCAACACCACGTCCAGAGGGGCAGAGGAAGCCTTCGAACCCCCCCCAACAATAACAACAGTAATCACCCGCTGGTGTCGGCGGATAATAATAAACAATAACACGATTATTCTCATAATTGCGCGTTTTGGGAAGCCATGCGTGCGCTGCGTGTTTGTTTGTACATTCTGAGAAAACACACCGGCTAGTAAAGGTTTACAAACTCGTTCATTTGCATCTCGTCTAGACGTGACATCACGTTTATCCTTTTGTTTTCCATAAACAATATGTATTGACCCCCGCGTCGGCGGGGGTGGCATCCTCGGGTAGCGAGCGAGAACATGAAACGCCCTTTTGTCTTTGCGAGGATCAACACGCGTGGGAATCCGGCGGAATGAGTTCCCCTCCCGACTCTCTGCTGAGGCGTCTCAGGGAGCTGGGAAGAGACCTCCAGAGTTCTAATGGAGGGAAAAATGAAATAAAATCAGTTATAAAATTTCTGAAAGATGATGAGAGGGGTGGAGATGAAGGTTCTATCAGTCTATCAGTGATCAGAAATAATGTGATGAGCATCTTCTGTCCACTCTACTCTACACTGATCAGTTTCTGCTGTTTAATATGATGCAATTTAGTGATGAATCTCAACACTGCAGAGACTGGCATTCCTCCAGTAAGGGTAGAATTAAGGATCATGGTAGTAAAATCCCTTGTATGGTTAATTAAGATCAATTGGGTGGTTATTAAGCTTTCTTGCCATCAATAGAGCAAAATAACTAAACAAATGATCAATGTTAATTTAGATTCTTTTGGATTCACAGACATTCAAGGACATTTTTGTTCTTTAACCTTAACGCAACAAAATAAAGAACATACAACCCAAATACATTAATATAGCTTTATAACATTCATAAATTCACAACTGTAAAGCTTAGCAATGACTTTTGGAGTAATGGATGGTTTTGGATGATGCCCACAAAAACAAATAACAAGACAATATGGGATTGAGTGATTAATAATAACTTTATATACAGACCACTTGAATTTCTGAATCAGTTTCTCTGATTTTGTTATTTATAGGTTTATGTTTGAGTAAAATGAACATCGTTGTTTTATTCTATAAACTACAGACAACATTTCACCCAAATTCCAAATAAAAATATTGTCATTTAGAGCATTTATTTATAGCAGAAAATGAGAAATAGCTGAAATAACAAAAAATAGAGTTTTCAGAACTTAAAAAAAAAGAAAAGAAACAGAAAACAAGTTCATATTCATAAAGTTTTAAGAGTCAGAAATCAATATTTGGTGGAATAACCCTGGTTGGTTTTTAATCACAGTTTTTTTCATGCATCTTGGCATCATGTTCTCCTCCACCAGTCTTACACACTGCTTTTGGATAACTTTACGCTGCTTTACTCCTGGTGCAAAAAATCAAGCAGTTCAGTTTGGTTTGATGGAATCAATATAATGTCCTCAAACCTTCTGCCTTCTGAATCAGCGTTTTACATTTCATCACCATATCATTTGTAAAAACGGTTGGATGGAGGAATGAAACACTTCTATTTGCAGCAACTGATTTATAATTTAACATCATGTTCATGTTTTATTAGTTCTACAGTTTTAGTGTTTTTGAGATGTTCAGATGTTCAGTAATCAGATTGGTAGTGATGGTGAGTAACTTTCTTTATACTCTGTAGATTTACTACAGTGATGTAAGTTTATTGTTAACACTTTGTTAACCAGAGGATTTTTTATTTTATTTTAGTGAGCTATGGTTTAATTTCTGCAAAAAAATTAATTGGCAAAAACTAGTCCAAAATATATGCAAATTAAGATATATATATATATATATATATATATATATATATATATATATATATATATTAAGTAAAAAAACTGCCAATGGGGTAAGCTAAATTTTCTTAGTAAAATTCTTACAAAAAGCAATGTAAAAGTCTCAAAATGAGTGAAGTAACACCTAAATCAAGCAAAAGAGTCCCTGTTTGTGGACACAAGAATCAGAATAACTTGACTGCTGCTTGATTGAGCTTAATTTGAGTTCAAATGACTTAAAATAAGGTACAAATTCTAAGTAAGAATGATTAAGATAATTATTTCTAAAATAAGCAAAATAATCAAACACTTACACAAGTCAAGTAGTTTTATTGTCAATGCTGCATATGTACAGGACATACAGAGAATTGAAATTACGTTACTCTCCTTCCCAATTTTACAGCAAGTACAGAAAATAGATATAATAAAAGAGAATGGGAGACACTATGGGTACAATACAGCAGGGACACAAATAGACATACATGAGACAAAAACAAGGTGCAGTGGTGTGGGGGAGGAATAGATATATAAATATAAGTAAAAAGAAATAAGATATATAATCTAAAAGAGTGGGAGACACTATATGTACAAAACAACAAGACACAATAAAAAGTAAGATGAAAGACAATAGTGCAATATTGATGGTGATTGAGATAGAATGACAGTATAAATAGTAAATAACAGTAGTGCAAATATGTTATAATAATAGCTTAAGGCTGGTAAAGTGAATGAGTGCGAAAAGTTCTTAAAGTTCACACAATGCTTAGTAAGAGACAAAGTCTTATCAGAGAAGAAAATAAGATTTTTTGCCCTAAATTTAGAAAATTTCACTAAGATTTAGTTTTTTCAGTGTTAAAGGTTAAACATATGATGTTAAAACAACTTTGCTACATCAACGCTGATTCACTTTTCAAAATCAACGTTGATTCAATGTTGATTTAACGTTGATTCAACGTTGAAATGCCAGCTGGGTTAATATTGAACGGACAGATCTCGCCCGCCTCACAATGTAGCATTTGTTACCTCCACATTCCCTCTGCCAACTGGGCACGCTAGTTAGTGCTCTTTAAATGGGAGGCTTTATGAAAATACAGCCCAATTACGGCTTAATGAGAGTGCGTAGTGCCGGGGTGGAGGGGTTGGGGCGCATGAGGGTGAGGGGCGGGGGGGTCGAGGGGGCAGACAGAGATCATACAAAGCTGCAGATGCGCAGTCTTAATACTCCTCTCTCTCGCCCACCCGCTCTCTCTCTCTCTCTCCGTCCAATTAACACAACTACCAACATAAACAGCGCCGGTTAGCCGTTAGCGCCGCCACGGTGGTGCCGGCGTGATGCACCGGTATTATGATGCAGGAAAAACAACAGACGCCTTTTAGCCTGAGTCTTTTATCTCTAACTGGACCTGTATATGGAAGCCTTGAGTCAAACACAGGTTAATTTAGTCAGACTGAGGAAAGAAAAGGTGATTTTTTTGGTGATTTTTTGGGCGATTTTAGTTCTGATTAGATAAAGGCAAACCTGACTATTATCATGACCTCAAGTCCAAGCGTATTTTTATGTTTTTTTTTTTTTATAAATTTACCTCCTCCCTCTACACATACAGCTCTGGAAAAAAATATAAGATTTGCTATTTATAGATTTATGTTTGAGTAAAATTAATTTTACTACAGACAACATTTCTCCCAAATTCCAAATAAAAATATTGTCAGAGCATTTATTTACAGAAAATGAGAAATGTCTGAAATAAAAACAAAAAAAAAGATGCAGAGCTTTCAGACCTCAAATAACGCAACAAAAAAATGTTGAAATTGATGGGGTTGAGTTGTATTCATGAAATTTTAAGTGCAGAAATCAATATTTGGTGGAATAATCCTGGTGGTTTTTGATCACAGTTTTAAACATGCATCTTGGCATCATGTTCTCCTCCACCAGTCTTACACACTGCTTTTGGATAACTTTATGCTGCTTTACTCCTGGTGCAAAAAATCAAGCAGTTCAGTTTGGTTTGATGGTTTGTGATCATCCATCTTCCTCTTGATTATATTCCAGAGGTTTTCAATTTGGTAAAATCAAATAAACTCATCATTTTTAAGTGGTTATTCCAGTTATAGAATAATTCTACCCACTGATACAAAGTTATTTATTGTATGATTTATTGTAGGTTTCTTTTCTTCTATTTTTCTCATTTTTTCCCAATTTATCTGGCTGATTGTTTTGCCCATTCAGCTGCTACTCGGCTGTATATCCCTAATCACAGGTGATGCCACACCACAAGAAGTGGGAAGACTAGCACATGTGAAGTCAGACTCCGCCTCTTTGCTGCTGATGCAGCATTGCTCAGTAGCATCACAGCGCTAACACTCAGAGAAAAGCGCAGCGACTTGGTTCTGATACATCAGCTCACAGATGCAGCCTTGTACTGATCCACATCACCCTAGGAGTGATGAGGGGAGAGAGCTCCATCTACTGTACTGTACCCACCCAGAGAGAGCATAACTAATCGTGCTCTCTCAGGGCTCTGGCAGCTGATGGCAAGAAAATGATATTAGGGGTGCCTAAATTTTTTTTATATCACCGTAGATTAAGCGATTAAGTAATGAGGGATATAAAATGACAAATGATAAATTGAGTACGCATACATTATTTTTATTAATTAAATGAATGGGATCCTAAGGAAGTTGGAGTTTGAGAGACAGAGAGACAGAGCCCCACGCTGCTGTCGTCTGCTTCAGAGAGACGGGTCTGTCTGTCTGCTGGACTCATCCTCTATTCGCTGCTTAAGTCTCATTAATAATGTCAGATAGTTCAGCCTCTCAGTGCTGCTGTGCTTATTAGCAGAGATACAGATTCACATCATGATCTCCTCGCTATGATTAATACGACTCAACCCCATCAATTACCCCTCAGACGTAGAGGTACGAGTAGAGAGCGGCCAAAAAATACACTCAAGAGCTTTTCAGCATCAGTACTTATTTTACACTGTAAAACTTTATTTTACACTGTAAAACCCGATACGTTGACTAAACTCAAAACTTTTGTTGTAACCGATTACCTAATACATTTTAAGTTCATGTAATATAATTTTTAACTACAGTGAATTTAACAAATACATATACATATATTTATTTAATATTAATTTCATGGACTTGTATTGAGTCTTCTTTCTGGTTTCATTCAACTATGTTTCTAAATACTCATAGAAAAGTGTTAATTAGAATTAAAAGTAAAAATTAAAAATAAAAAATAATACTAAACTCATCCAAACTATGACAAAAAACATGTTTTTAACAAACCAGAATATGATTTTTTTATTTTAAATACTTTAAATAAGTAGCATCTCTTGCTTAGTTAGAGACTTTCTCAGTCAGTTTTATGAGGTAGAGTCACCTGGAATTCAGGCTTTCAGTTAACAGCTGTGCTGAACTCATCAAGAGTTAATTACTTGAATTTCTTGTCTCTTAATAAAGTGTTTGAGAGCATCAGTTAAAGTAAAGTAGTGAAGAGGTAGAGTTACAGGTATACAGTGAATAGCCCATCCATATTATGGCAAAAAAAAACTACTCAACTAAAAAAAAAAAAAAAAAAAAACTTTAATAAGAAATGAAGACCAGTCAATCTGAAAAGAAAAATTTCAAGAACTTTGAAAGTGTCCTTTAATGGAGTCACTACAAAGAACATCAAAGACATTATGATGATGAAACTGGCACTCATCAGGACAAAGCCAGGAAAGGAAGAGCAAGAGTTTCCTCTGTTTCACAGGATAAATTCATCAGAGTTACCAGCCTCTGAAACCTCATACCAGCCTCATTTTGGTTTGTTTAACACTGTTTTTTAAGTTACTACATAATTCCTTATATCATCGCTGTCCAATGAAAAACACTTATCTCCAAAACAGCAACTTTACAGGAGAGAAAAAACCTTCTAAACTTTCAATAGAAGACAATGTAAAAAGAGTTTATTTCAGGTCATTTTGAAGAGTTTCTATTGGTCCGTTCATCAAGAAATTTTGGCACAGTGTAAGGGAGAGTTTGTCTGTTCAAATTATGTAGTAAATTAAAAATCGACAAAAATGGAGATCAGTGTTTTTTTTTTATAAGGCAGCGACGATATATTAGTATATATATATATATATATATATATATATATATATATATATATATAGTCTGGATCACTTCTGTATTCATTTACTATGTAGGAAAACTTTAATAACTTTGACTGGTCCTCATATCAAATCAAGTTCATATCAAATTCTAATACAAACCAATCAAGACTTGTAGTCTAAAAAAAAAAGCGTACAGACATGGATAAGCAAATATACTTGAAATCAAATCCCCAAATAAACAATAAGGCATCTATCTGTAGAGCTGTGATTTAGAGTCCCGTACTTCGTCCACCTTCCTGACTTTGTGAGGAATTATGGTGAATAAGATCAGTGACATTGGGAGGCTCGTCAACAGGCAGGTCACGGATTGTCTCGCTCTCATCACTGGAACACTTCTCTGGATCTCTGTTTAATTATACTTATACAGGACGTCTGACCGATTCCACCTTCAGTGGGCGTCCTCAGGACAGACGAGGCTCAAAGTCGAGCGCTGCTCCCCCTGCTGAAACCTCCTAAAACAGTCAGCAGGGTAAAAGTTATTTAATGTGTTTCTCTCAAAGATTCTTATCCAGTTTTCTCTACCAGTATATACTATAATATAATACTTTCTAATTCTTTAATCTACTTTTATTCACTAGGGTAATAATCACTAAATGACTCAAATGTAACTAAAACTATATTACATTTCAGTCAAAAGACTAAAGCTCTATTCAGATGGGATTAGTTTCTCAGGGGGACGTCTGTAAAAAATATTTTACAATTTTACTCAGTGATAAAAACTCTTACATCAGGACTGCAATAAAAAAACAGGAGGACCAGTGAGGGTTTTTTTTTTTTTGCTTTCTTGCACATGACATTAGTGGCGTTCAGTAGCTCCTCCATTTCCACTCGCTGTTGTGTTTTTACGTAGATCTCTGTAGAAACGTGCGCTCAAATAGCTATTTTATCTAGTATACTTTGTTAGGGTATAAAAATATATGTTAATATACTGTACTACAATTTACACATTTACTTTATTTAATTTTATTATTATATTTAATTGAATTTACTTTCTAAAAAGTAACACAATACATTGTACTTTAAGTGAACTAGTGTAAGAGATATATATTTTTAACAGACTTTGTTAAAAATGTGGAAAAAGTATATTTGGAAATAAGTATTTTAGATGTATAATGAATCTTCATAGTAGTCTATTTCTTTAAATACAATATATTGTACTTTTTGAAAAAAACATTTGATGACAGCATAATATTAATGTACTTTTATAAATTAAATAAAAAAAAAAACATTAAATTAAAAGTACATAAATCTCTTAAAAAACATTTCCCAGTATGTTTTACAAATAAGTATATATATATATATATATACATATGTTTTATTATTATTTTTTGCGTCACATCTTCCACTGATAATAAAGTCCAGAATTGGAAACTCTTGTTATATAATATACAGTATGATGAATAACATATATTTTTTTCAGCAACGTGCTTTAGTTGAAGTAGGAGAGTTTTCTGATAAACTCTCCCCTGAATATAAACACTTTAAAACAACAAAAAAGTCTTACTAAAAGATTACTACTGTTTCCCTGTGTAAACAACATTACCTAGAACTAATAGGCTTTTCAATCTGCTAAAAAAGAACACGACTCGACACTAGTTGGCTTTCTCTTCTCATATTTTGACAGGGCTGATATTTATGTCTTGTTCTGTTTGACGCTGAATAAGCTGGACTGATATCACTTTCACACTGTGTGCTGTAATTCAGGTGTAAATAGCATATCACGGTGACTAATTGAGCCTCATTGTGCAGCAGGTAATCCCTGCCCTTTTCTACAGTTGTTACTGCGAGATTAAATGAAACTCGAGCTGTGTTGGCCTACTAGCACGGCTGTGTGTCAGTAAATCACCGCGGCAGAGCCCAAACCGCAAACACTCGGCGCAGGGATGAGTGCTAAATGAACTGCTCCGGCCGGTGTGGTTACACCGGTCTCAAGTGACCAGATGCACAATGTAAAGTGTAGCGACACCGAGCTCCGGTGTTTACTGCAGGCTTTATTTCACACCAGGGCGGAATACGGCACATGGGACTATATGCCATGCACTTTTTTATCTGTACTGGAAAAACTATTTTTATTATGCACAACATTTATTATTGCACCAGTAATAGCAGAGTGTGAAGGTTCAATCAGCAGGGTAAGAGCACAGTTTTGCTCAAAATATTGCAATGCACACAACATTATGGGTGACATAAGTCCAGAGTTCAAAAGAGGACAAATTGTTGGTGCACGTCTTGCTGGAGCATCTGTGACCAAGACAGCAAGTCTTTGTGATGCATCAAGAGCCACGGTATCCAGGGTAATGTCAGCATACCAACAAGAAGGAGCAACCACATCCAACAGGATTAACTGTGGACGCTGTAAGAGGAAGCTGTCTGAAAGGGATGTTCGGGTGCTAACCCGGATTGTATCCAAAAAAACATAAAACCACGGCTGATCAAATCACGGCAGAATTCAATGTGCACCTCAACTCTCCTGTTTCCACCAGAACTGTCCGTCACCACAATCAATTATTGTGCTCTAAAACCAGGTGTTTCAGTTTCATTGTCTAACCCCTGGCTATATTATAACGTCAGCTTGTATCCAGCATTCATTTTTCTTGGTTCTACTGATACTAAGCATCGAGTGTTGAGTTTTTCAGAACTTTCCACAGCAGTCTGTCTGTCAGATAAGTGAATCTGCACAAACGAGGTTCTGAATAAGTTACCCCGCCCCCCCCCACTCTCCGCAAAATCCACGCCACAACGCAACGACGAAGCGCCCGAGCTGAAGAGACGCACCGAGGGGCGGAACGGGGGGACGTAGATGGGGGTGATGAAGGGGAAAGAGAGGGGGATGGGTGGGTGGGGGGCGAGATAGGGAGAGAGTCTGGAGCCCATAGACGTCTCCTGCCACTGGAGTAATGGACCAAACGAGCAGGAGGGGTGAGGCAGGAGCGCCAGCACGAGAGACATGCCACTGACTCAGCCTCCACGCCATATGAGCTGGCAGCATGTCATAACTCAGCCCATCACACACGCACACACACACACGGCTCCCTGTTACCCCACATATCAGCTCAGACCTGCTTTTCCAACCCTGCCGACCAGCGCCAATGGAAGCGACGCATCAGCATTAACCAGCGCACGCTGTCCAAACCATCCATCAGCGCCGCATCCACCACCACCACCACCACCACCACCACAGCCTGCCTGGTGTTCAGCTCCCACACCGCCATGTTCATTACTGCAATCATCATCAGCTCCATCAGTCTTACTACCAAACTCTCACCACAATATTCACCACTGATCCCAGCTCACAAACATCACTACAGAAACGTTTAGCACTGTTTTTAAACCTTTCCAGACAGGTCAGCCTCCAACGTTACCAAAATGTTGTTCTGTAAACTCTTATAAGACGTTTATTACCTGTTAGTAACTGTTAATAAACGTCTTTAAAAACAAGAAGATGCCATTATTGAAACTTCTGAAATAAAATTTCACAAAAGAATAAATCTGCAATAAATACAATAAAATACTAAGGATTTTCTGCATTCTGCATAGATTTATACTAAAGACAATCAAACTTCAAAATAAGGCTCCTTTAAAAAAAACAAGAGTTTATAAATAGTTTATAAAGGAGGTAATTAACGTTAAATAGTGACCCCACATGGGTTTATACTAATATTTTCCCAAATTAAAAAAAAGCTCTGCTCTGGAATATAATCAAGAGGAAGATCAAACCACCAAGGTGACCTGCTTGAATAAAGTGATCCAAAAGCAGTGTGTAAGACTGGTGGAGGAGAACATGATGCAAAGAGGCACGAAAACTGTGATTAAAAAACAGGGTTATTCCACCAAATATTCTATATTCTATATTCTAACACGATTTACGATTATTTTAGTTGCCAACTAAAATAATGCATATTATTTACTTTTACTTACAAGATCTGATCAACAAATGACAATCACACATATTATACCTCGTATAGTAGTACTTAAATCTCCCTCATCTGCTAACTTTCCACAGACAACAGGTATAGATCCCTCCCTCAGAAGAAGCCTGCTGGCTAATCCTGCTGTGTCCTGTCAATGATTCTCAACCAGCAGACTGAAATTATGTTTCTTTAACTGATCTAGTGGGTGGGGGTAGGGGTGGAGTCAGGGTGGTTCTATGGCGGTTTCCTTATTGTGACGTCTCTTAAAAGCTCATAAGATGATAATTCCTGACACCAAACTCTTTCAGCTGATTCATATGGACATAATATGTCCCTGTTAGATTACAATATCTTGGCACTTTTCACGCTTACGTATTTCACATGCAGGCAGCAAATCACGGCAGCAACTTAGAGAGCTGCCGAAGGTCAGGGCAACCTAACCCGCACCAGAGAAGATAATCAGGGTATTCTCCTCAAGAGCAGAAAATAAATAGATAAATAAATAAATAAGTAGAGACAGAACAGGAGGCTGACTCAAGAAAAGGAAAACTAGTGGGAGTGAAATAAGAAGACTGTACTAGAAAGAAAAGGAAAGACCCTGTGATAATTAAGCAGTATTATTATCTCCGGAATAATAAAAGAGGGTGCCGTGACCCCGCGGCGGAGTCACCGCGATCCTCTTCACAGCTTTGCCTCTTTCGTCACAGGGGTTGATTGGGAGTTGCACAAACACTGAGAGCTCCTGTTGCCCGGGAGCTGCGGTCGCAGGGTAAAGATGCACCTTTTACACAATCGTACACACCTTTCCGGAAAAAAAGCATTACGCAATCCACGTTAGCACCTTCCCTTTAACCCTCGGAGGAGCGATGGTCGCTGGTAAACTTACTGCGATTGTGTTAAAGGGAAAATCTCTTTCTAAAAAAAAATAAATAAATAAAAATAATAATAATAATAAAAAAAAGTAGCACACAGGAAGTGATGTATGAACTGTAGTTTTTTCAGCAGACCCACGTCTCGACCTGCTAACACTGATGTTTTGAATATTTAGACCTACAGACATTTTATCAGCTTATTTAATGATATTTTTGAGCATATTAAACAACCTGTATGGCACCCAAACAAGAAACAAATTCCCAACCTTACAGAATCTGTACAAAAAAAGAAAAAAAAAGCTCCTTGATGGACTGCATACGCTCTTCCAACACGGGAGACAAGGAGGCATGGAGGAATCTCGTGACGGGGAGCCAGTAGCAGTGACACCAACACCACAGCAAAATCTTCACACTCTATTATCTAACTCTAACACTATATTATTAGTATTATTAAGCAGCAGGTTAGAAATGTAACTGATGGTAATCACAGCAGCCCTGTAACAGATTCAGAGTGGAAAATGCTCCTAAAAGTGCTCCTAAAAATTGTTTGCGCAAAATAAAGAAATCATTTACCCGAATGAAAGAAATTGTTTGCTCAAATTAAAGAAATCATGAGCACGAACTGCTATATCTTTCACTTGATATTGTTAACAATGTTTAAGAGAAAAAGGTTTTTTGTGTGCATAGTAAAAAGTCTTAGATCTTTGAGTTCAGCTCATGAAAAAATGGGAGCAAATCTCCCTTGCAAAAGTGTTGCAATTATATATATATATATTTTAATGTAGTAAAAAATCTCGTCACTTTCAATTTAGGAACGAGCCATGACTAGAGGAAATAAGCTCAGTAAAGGAGTCAAGTCTTGTGACATTTAATTTTGATAAAACATAATAAATGATATAAATGAAACACAGTCACACTCTTGACACTCAGGCCATTATCCTAAATTTTGCCAAAAAGAAAAAGTAATCTAAATTATTAAGGAAATTACAGTAAAAAATATGAAGAAAAAATATATAAAAAAATATTTTAGTGAAGTAAAAGTGAAAATAGGAGTAAAAATAATACTGCAGTAGATACAGATACAGTATTTTAGTACTTAACTACAGTAGTAGAGAAGTAAAAATAATACTCCAGTAGATACAGATACAGTATTTTAGTATGTAGATTGAGTAAAGTATAGATACAGCATTTTAGTACTGAAGTATAGTAGTGAAGTAAAATCAATAATACTCCAGTAGATACAGATACAGTATTTTAGTACTTAAGTACAGTACTAAAGTAAAAATAATACTCCAGTAGATACAGATAAAGTATTTTAGTACTTAAGTACAGTAGTGGAGTAAAAATAATACTCCAGTAGATACAGATACAGCATTTTATTATTTAAGTAAAGAAGTAAAGGACTTCTACTTTACATTACTATACATCACTGTTTATGACCATAGAATTGTGCAGAAATTCACATTTAATAAGTTTTAATGTTAGAAATTGTGAAGAAAAAGTTAGAAATTGACAGATTTAGGTTTATTACCAAAAACAATAGCTCAATAGAAATGCAACAAAATCAAATGCAAAAATGTTTACGCGTCGGAGCGATATATATAAGATATAAAACGGGTAATTGGTTCTTCTATTAGTCAAACAACAGTTCTTCAGTTATCAAGTGTTGCCTTTACTTAAGAATCTGTAAAGAAACCCCTTTTTTTTAAGGATCTTGACAAAGTTTAGCCTGAAACAGAAGCACAATGCCTCCACAGCGCCATCTCAGGAGACAGCCCAGCAGATGCAATCGCCTCGTGATGTGAATGTGTCTTCTCTTCTGACTGTCTACACCTGCCCACCGACACCCGAGCTCGCCCAAGATCCAATCGGGGAGGCACGCATTTAACACAGGCTCTAAATGGGGTGTAAGTGTTAGAAAACTGCTGGCAAAAGAGCCGGGCGGCCACAGAGCGTCCTGGAGAAAGAAAAGGCGGTGGAACGGCGTGAATATAAGAAAGCTGGGAGACACAATGAGGAGGGAGGAAAGAAAGCGAGGGGTGAGCAGCGTGTGGAAAGCAGATCTGATCTCATCAGGTTCGGCAAACAAACAAAAAAAGGCGGGTAAAATAGCGGAGAGAGGAAACGGAGGGGGTCATCCGATGCCGGCGAGTCCACGCTGGGCCCGCACCTCCCGGCTAGGATTTCCCTCTCCAACAAAGAGCCACCAGCGAGTTCTGCCGGCCGCGCCACAAAAGCCGCGGCCAAAAAAAGAGCCAACACCTCTTCCCTTTGGGGCAGCCCAACAAAACGCTTTTGTTTGGGCCAGATTGCAACATGTCGCAAGATCACCCCTAGCTGTGGAAAGGACGCTTTATCTCGGGCGGAAAGCGTAACTCGGTAATGCCTCGCCTTTTTTTCACCGCAGTTCCGTGTTTATCTTGTTTTTAAACGTGGAGACGGAAGATATTGGGCTGCTGTGGGCTTTCCAGGTTGGCGGCTCCTCGCGGTGGAATTCTCCTGCCGGCGGTGCCTGACTGAGCCCGGCCTTCCGTCCGGTAAAGAGCAGCGTCTGTAACAGGTGTCGCAATGCCCTGCTGTGCAGTTCCATTTAACATGTAACATGTAATAGTTCATGGCTTCATATCTTTATGGATTTGCGATCAGCTAATTATTAGCAACTATTTTTTTTTTCCCTCAGAAACCAAACAGTAAAGAACAAAAAGCTTTTTTTTCCTTCCTAATTTAGCTAGGCTGATTGTCCCATTCATTCGTCTGTACATTGTCTTGTCTGTTGTATTTAATGTAGTGTTATACTCTTTATTACTTATTTTATGTTTGTCTATTGTAATAGTATTGTAATTTCACTACACTGTGTACCTGTACTCAGATGTAATGACAATAAAAGCCTCTTGACTTGACTTTTCCCTATCACTAGTGATGCCCCAACATCAGGAGAGTGAAGACCAGCACACACCTCCTCCGATACATGTGAAGTTAGACTCCGCCTCTTTTTGAACTGGTGCTGATGTAGCATTACCGAGTAGCATCACAGCGCTAACGCTCGGAGGAAAGCGCAGCGACTCGATTCTGATACATCAGCTGATGGCAAGCTGCATGACCGGGATTCAAACCAACAATTGCCTGATTATAGAGGCAGCGCTTAGCCTGCTGGACCACTCGGTGCATTCTATTCATATAGTCTTAAGACTATACACATCTAGCACAATTTGACAGCCTCCTTGTTTCTATTTGTCTATATATATATATACATATATATATAAAATGGTGAGTTTCTTTGATTTTACCAAATTGAAAATCTCTGGAATATAATCAAGAGGAAGATGGATGATCACAACCATCAAACCACCAAACTGAACTGCTTAATTTTTTGCACCAGGAGTAAAGCAGCATAAAGTTATCCAAAAGCAGTGTGTAAGACTGGTGGAGGAAGAGAACATGATGCCAAGATGCATAATAAAAACTGTGATTAAAAACCACCAGGGTTATTCCACCAAATATTAATTTCTGAACTTTTATAACTTTATGAATATGAACTTGTTTTTTTTTCTTTGCATTATTTGAGGTCTGAAAGCTCTGCAACTTTTTTGTTATTTCAGCCATTTCTAAGTTTCTGCAAATAAATGCTCTAAATGACAGATGAGAATAGAATTTGTTGTCTGTGGTTTATATAATAAAACAATATTAATTTTACTTAAAATGTATACCTATAAATAGCAAAATCAGAGATACTGATTCAGAAACTGAAGTGGTCTCCTAATTTTATATATATATATATATATATATATATATATATATATATATATATATATATATATATATATATATATATATATATATATATATCCTTGCAGATCCCCACATTATCCAGAATTGTTCTTTTTAATACTGATTCCAGAATCTTCAGAAAAGTCTTGTTAGAAATCAGTACTGCTGAACTTATCTTTATTTTTATTTGCCCCTTGGAATCAGAAATCCCTGTTATTTCCTGTCAGGACTGGAGTCTAACAGGCTGTAGGGCTTTAAATGTTTATGTTTCTGTACTGCACGAATGGTGTGGATGTTAAATAAAACATGGGCCTAAACAAAGTACTTTAACATAGGAAACAGACAGTGTAGTGCAGTGTACTGTGCAGTGATGTGATGTGCAGTGATGTGGTTCCCCAAGACCTGAGCAGTGTTCCCGGGCGTATGAACAGCAGGCTGGCATGAGGAGGCATGCAGGGACAGCCCACAAACCCATTTAGTTCTGGAACGGCCACGCCGAGCGAGCCGACAAAGAACGCTCTGCAGATTCCCCGTCTCAGCTGGAGAACTTCTCCCAATCTCGCCTCCTCGGTCGGGGGTCTCTCTCCAATCGACACCACGGGACAGCCTGTCCCGCATGCCCCTCACAGTCTGCCAGCTTCTCTCCCGTATCCACAGTACGCTTCCCGAGGCACAAGTGTTCACCCACCAATTCTTTCACACAAAATCTCAAACTTACTGTCTTGGTGTCGCCGATGAGCACCCCACCTACAGACTTGTGACATTCTTCATATAGAATCTCTGTTCCACACCTTCAGAAACTCACAAGTCTTTTTGGGCTGGACACCAAAGCTGGTTCAAACTCATGGGCTGAGTGTTCTCCAGTGTTCTGGGTAAAATGAAGCATCAAAAATTAGTAAAACATTACGAGAGCATAGTAAATATCAATTTATACTGTCATAGGCCTCTTTTACAGGCTATACCCACAGGTGGGAAGTAACTAATTACATTACAATTACTCACCTTACTGTAATTGAGTAGATTTTATAAGTAATTTGATTTTTTAAATGTAAAAGTTTTTAAAGTATGTAATTTTACTTTTACTCAAGATTATTTTGACACAAGCAATTTACTTCGATACATGAAATGCTGCAAAAAAAACTTAACTGTCTGAATATATATATATATATATATAAAAAAAAGTTTTGTTCTCCATGTTAGCGCAGCTGAACTTCTCCCAGCAGTGTTTATTACGGTTAGTGGGTTATGCTACGGTTATGTTTATACGGTTATGCTACTCATCAATATGTGCTTCTTTACGACACTGCGCATGCGCCCACCGACATTCTTTTTTGAATGTTTTCATGTTTTTTATGATAATTCCTGATAATGTTATTATTGGGAACATTAAACAATCTGCTTGGATGCTGCTGCACCCAGCCTTTGTAAAAAAACTGAAAATCTAAGTTTACTGTAAATAAACAGAAGCGCTTTAAATTTAAAAAAACACATTTTAGGAAAATCACTAGAATGTGCTCGGTGTCCTCATGCTATTAGCATAGCCGCCATTTAGCTATTTGTCATGTTTTTGCTAATTCTATACTAAAAACTTAATCGTATTACCTTTATTCTTGTTATCAAAAAAACATAAAACATCAGTAACAAGAATGAGTGTGCCAGTAACAGGAGTGATTTTTTTTTATCATAAATATCAATTTTTTGAACATGCAGTCCAACAATTCTTTAAAATAGACTTTCCTGAGAGAAAATTAAAGAAATTAGTGGACTTGCTTTTAAACATGCTTTTTAAATCTCACATTAATTTTGTAAACATCTTCAGACTTGAAACCTTAAAAAAATGAAGTAAAGCTGCCGGAGTTTTTCCAGTACATGTTTTGAATACATGTTTGCTCCCAGCTCCCTTGAGATCATTAATAATCTGAATCCTGAATTACTGCACCAACAGTAGTGTTTCTTTCTCTTTAAGCTTCTTGCTGATGGTCTTGTAGCCCATTTTATCCTCCTGCAGGTCTACAATCTTGTCTGGGTCATCGTTTGACAACTCTTCAGTGTTATCCTTAATGATCGAGAGGTTTGAACACACAGAACGTGGTGAGAGTAAAAGTACTTTCTTAAGAAGACAGAACTAATTTGTGAGCCTAGGGGTACATAATTAATCTGTAAGGGGTCACAAACTTTGCTGGTCAGCAGGGGATCAAATACTTATTTTTGTTAATATTGTTTTCTTTTGTTAAATGAGGATAATTCAATTAATTATACTGTTTATTTATTCATAAGGTAGTTATGAATAAATAACTACCTTATGGTCCAGCGGGCTGGCTAAATGCTGCCACTATGATCAGGAGACCGCTGGTTCGAATCCTGTTCATGTAGCTTGCCATCAGAAAATCTTCAGATTAGAAACCTTAAAAAATGAAGCTGCCTGATTTTAACCAGTACATGTTTTGAACAGGTAGAGTTATTATATTAAAATATTAAAAATTAAGTTTAATTTGGAAGAGTTACAACAAGCAAATTGCACACATTCAGTGGAATGGCCCATAAAATTAATTGTTGAAAAGAAAAATTTGAAAGCAGAGTAAACACTTTTATTGAAGAAAAAAAACAGACAGAAAGAGTGTTTAAGTGTAATAATATTTTTATTCGTATATTTTGTGCAAGGCGTTGCTGGTATATCATAGAACGTGTGTACTGGTTTTGTGTGAATTCAAGGGAAACACAAAAACACACCATATAAGGAGAGCACCTGATATGGTAGTCTCATACAGCCCTAGGAAGCCTTAATTAACCACACTGATCAAACCATTCCATGCTGTTGATTCGTATGTAGTTAATCTGCACTGTTATTTTGAAATTATAAGTATTTATTTACCCTAAGTATAAATAAATTATGTTGTAATGTTTGTACCGTTTAGATGCAAAGCACCTCAATTCTGGCTTGTATCTCACATTTAGCAGGTTAAAGATTCTCCACAAGGGGGCGCCGAGCATAGTTAAATAGCCTGTGGTGCTTTGTAAAGACAGGGAAAGTGTTTATATGCACGTCATATATCCGATCACAAGTGTTTATCTGACAGAAAATCTGATCAATGCATTTGCATGAACTTAGGAAATCTGATCATTTGCAATCAGCCAATAAACTCACAGAATGAGATGCGACGTAAACATTTTTTAACAACACATCGAAATGCAATATGGACATACAGTTGGTAAAATATTCATTTGATCCCTGGCTGATTTTGTAAGTTTAGTACAAAAAGTTGAACCTTAAACTCCCTCCACATGTTTTCTTCTTCAGTGTTCTGGTTAAAGCAAGGAGGTTCTTATTTGAGATTATAAAGTACATACATCAGCTCTTCAATACGTCAATGTCTTCCTGGACTGTTAGCAAAGAAACATCCCAAAAGCTGAAGGTAATCTTGAAGTAATAATCATCATTTTTCTACCTCTAAACACGGCATAAAGAGTTGATGGTCTCATCTAAATACTTTACATTCTTCCAAGCCTTCTCTAAGTCATTCAGATGTTTACTGTTAAACGGTCCAAAACATGATTCTTCTTTAACAGAGGGACTTTACAGGCACTGCAGGACCTTAACCTATAATTGTGAAGCGTTTTACTAATGGTTTTCTTGATTGACTGTGCTTCCAGCTCCCTTGAGATCATTAATAATCTGAATTCTCAATTCAGTAGAGCTTCTTTTTCACTAAGCTTCACTAAGCAGGTCTACAATCTTGTTTGGGTCATCGTTGGACAACTCTTCGGTGTTATCCATAACGATCGAGAGATTTGACCCTTACATAACATGGTGAGAGTAAAAGTACTTTCTTAAAGGGACAAAACTAATTTGTGTGCCTTAGGGGTACATATCTGATCTGTGAGGGTCACACATTTTGCTAGTCAGTAGGGGATCAAATACTTATTTTTGTTAATATTGTTTTCTTTAGTTAAATTAAGATCATTAAATTAAATTAATTATACTGTTTATTTATTCATAAGGTAGTAAACTTTCAAAATCAGGAGAATCAAGGGGCTCCAAGTGGTCCAGCGGGATAAGCGCTGCCACTATGATCAGGAGACCACTGGTTCGAATCCTGTTCATGTAGCTTGCCATCAGCTACCAGAGCCCTGAGAGACCACAATTGGTCTTGCTCTTTCTGTGTGGGTACAGTAGATGGCGCTCTCTCTTTCCCCCTCATCACTTCTAGGGTGATCTGGATCAGCACAAGGCTGCGTCTTTGAGCTGATGTATCAGAACCGAGTCGCTGTGCTTTCCTCTAAGCGTTAGCGCTGTGATGCTGCTCGGTAATGCTACAGCATCAGCAGCAGTTCAAAAAGAGGCGGACTTTACTTGTATTGGAGGAGGCATGTACTGGTCTTAACCCTCCTGGTGTGGGGAGTCCTAATGAGTGGGTTGGGTAATTGGCGGTGTAAATATGGGAGAAAATGGGGAAAAAATTACAAATAAATTTTTGTCTAAGATCAAATAATTATTTTTCACACTGTATATCAGCTAGAAGATAAAATAATTAAAATCGAAATGTTTTAACACCAACTGGGTCTGTTTTTACTCCTGCACAGGCTTAACAAATAGCGAATACTAAATAAAAAATAAAAATAAAGAGAATTAAAATCCAATTCTTTTAATCAAATTACTCTAAACTAGGTATTAAAGCCACAGATAATAATATATACTCAAATATCTGCAGTAATCAGATTATAAAGTAATTTTTTTGAGTGCATGTAAACGCATTCACTGTCCATCTTTCCGCTGTTCATCTTTAAGGCCCCATAAAACACGTTAAAATTCAACAAATTCATAATCTATCATACACATCTGTACACGATGAATCTCCTGATGCTTTAACATAATAAACACAAGATGTAAAAAATTCCAGTTGGGAAAGATAATCATTTAAAAAAAAAAACACACACACATAAACAATCAAATAAATCCTAAAACAACTCTGCAGCCCTGTGCTACACATTCATATTGTTTCAGAATCAAAGTTAACAAATAAGACAATTGAACAAATTAAACAATGTTCAAAAAACTCGCCCGTCGTGTATCCAGCTAAATCATGGCTTCCGATGTCCATTGCATAATTGCTACCTGGCCTCTGCAAGCCTTCATTAATAGCAACAAACTATATTTTTGGCTAGTATTCAACAAGAAAACACAAGGAAATACAATGTACAGTTTTTGATTTAAACACTTTTAAATAATAAAAGTGAACATATTATTGCATCGTTGCATAGAAAATGCACATAAATGCATGAAGTGTTTCACATACAATATGAGTGAAAGCAAATCAGTGTGCTCCAAACCCATTGGCAAAAATAATGTACATCCGACACTTCTGATTTGTGCACAGTAATGAATATGACATACTTATCTAAAAATATTCGTTGTGGACAGAATTGTTCCTTTAAAAAAAAAAAAACTGCATTTGTTTTTGTTTTTTTATTTCTGTTAAATAGGGCTGGACGATACGGCCAAAGTATACATCACCATATAAAGCTCTTTATTTCGGTCAATGCAATATAATTGTAATATCGATAAATACAGTATAAATCCACCGCCTCTAGTAGCCTATAGTGAACTGATGGCAGCGTCTTCAGCATCCTGTAATGAAGCTCAGTCAGCAACAGATGCTTTAAATACTGTATATATTTTTTATAGACCAGTTTGAAGGATGTTCATGCACTTTTATTTGCCTAAAAATAAAAAACATATTTATAGAACATAGTCCCTACGATTTCAGGGAATTGTGATTACTCAAATATGTCATACATGTCATAGACAAAAACACAGAATTTAGATATTTAACCATATTTAGATCACAGGTTATAAAATAAAATAGTGCATCTCATCATTGAAAAGTTACTTTATTTCAGTAATTCAGTCCAAAATGTGAAACTTGTATATTATATAGATGTATTAAACACAGAGTGATCTATTTTAAATGTCTATTTCTTTTATTGTTGATGATTATCTCTTACAGCCAATGAAAACCCAAAAATCAGTGTCTCAGAAAATTTGAATATTATATAAGATCAATTGGTACTTTTGGCAGTTGTGGGCAGTGTGCCAAGTCCTGCTGGAAAATGAAATCTGCATCTCCATAAAAGTTATCAGCAGCAGAGAGAAGCATGGAGTGCTGTAAGATTTTGTGGGAAAACAAAACTGCACTGACTTTAGACTTGATAATAAAACACAGTGGATCAACACCAGCAGATGACATGTCTCTCCAAACCATCACTGATTGGTGGAAACTTCACACTAGACCTCGAGCAGTTTGGACTGTGTGTCTCTCCACTCTTCCTCCAGACTCTGATCCCTTCATTTACAAATGAAATGTAAAATTTACTGATGATCAGTGATGGTTTGGAGAGACATGTCATCTGCTGGTGGAGATGAAGAGATGAAGATTTCATTTTCCAGCAGGATTTGGCACACTGCCCACACTGCAGAAAGTACCAATAGGTCTTAAATAATATTCAAATTTTCTGAGACACTGATTTTTGGGTTTTTATTGGCTGTAAGCCATAATCATCAACAATAAATAAACACTTAAAATAGATCTCTCAGTTTGTTTAATACATCTATATAATTATAATGAGTTTCACATTTTGAACTAAATCACTTTTCAATAATATTCTAATATTTTGCGATGCACTAGTATTTTTAGTTTGTCCGTTATTTATCTATTGACTTGTAATTTGAACTTCTGCTTAATTCAGGTCTCAAAATCGATACTGAAATATTGTGTTAAAATGTGTTAAAAAATCATATTGTAGTATATAACAGTTACTGAAACACTTTGTATTGTGATGTATACTGAAATCCAGTTATCGTCCAGCCCTAGCCATAATGATTCGATGGACACAAGATTTAAGATCATAAGAAAATATACAAATTAAATTCAGAAACGATATATACAAATTGAAAATTCAAATTCCTGCACCATTACATCTTTACATATGTAGCTCTTTCATAATTCTATATTGTACCTTAATAAGAACTAAGAACACTGTGACACAGACATGACCTCATACCTACAGCATATCGCATATCATATCGCATATTCTATTCTGTACTTTAACTTCTATTCCGTTTCCTTACAGCTTAACTAGTACAACCTGAATTACTGTAATTTATTTAATAACAGGTCATTAAATTATTATACCTTGCTATGAAGTGCATTAATAAGCTGGCAGATCCGTTTTTGGCTCAGTTTAAACGGCTGCTGCTGCTGAGAAATACAGGAGGCTGTAGATTTCTCATGTTAGCAGTGTTGGGTTGCGGGGAGCGCTGTAGTTGTAGCTGTTGCTGTTGTTAATGTCTAGCTCTGATAAACGGGTGGTGCTGCAGTGGGATAAAGACGGGTGATGCCAGTCAGGGAGAAGCGTGACACTGTGGGGTTCAGTCTTTACCAGTTCTAACACACCAGTATATAATAGGGGTGTCACGATTTTGATATTTTATCGAAATCGATCAAATTATCTCATCGTCTCGAGCTTCGAAGTCAAAAAGAGGATTGACGATCCCTCCCTCTAAGCTACGCAAATGGCGCAGCACACTGTAGCCGACGCCGCGGACATTGTGACTGCTCAGAGAGCAGCTCTTTCTCCAGAGAATGTGAACATTCTTATCTTCTTAAAGAAAAACTTGAAAATATTAAAATAACAGTTGTTTTGTCTAGCCTCAAATATGTTAATAGTTTTGGTACCTTAAGGAGCATCTTTCTCTCAGATAAAGTTAATAATATATCTTTATTAAAGAAAAAAACTTCTCATTCTCAGGGACCGAAAAAGTCTTAAAGTTTTATTTTTCATGTTTAACTGTTATAGTAGGATAGAGTTCAGTTTGTTAAGGCTCTAATTGTTCTATTATTTTGTACATGACTGTTCCTGTATTTTTTATTATTTATTTTGTTATGTTGCACATTGCTGTTTTAATAGTGCACACTGCTGCTACCAAAAAAGCCCACTAGATGGCATTACATATGTATCTTAATTAAGTTATTTAAATTAGACCATTAGTGCCTAATGTGGTGTATTACAGATCACTTGTATCACTTTGCATCACTTATATCAAGCCCACCTTTTGAAATAAGATATTGTAAATTTAATGAATCAAACCAATGACTGACCATAGACTAATCTAAAACTGCCATAGACCTCTCTGCTGTAAAAAAAAAAGAGAAAAGAAAATCGAGAATCGAATCAAATCGAATCGTGACCCTAAAATCATGAAATAAAATCGAATCGAGGATTTAGAGAATCTAGTTCACTCAGACTGGCAGGTATTCTTCTTCTATTGAATCCCTGAAGATCATGAACAGCACCACCCTGTGAAGTTTCACAAAGTGAAGTGCTTTAGCTTGTGTAGCTGCTGGGTTTTCTTTAGAAAGAATTCTATCAGTCATTTTGATTTAATTAAGTTTGATTTTTAAGCTTTTCTCCCAAAAAGGGATTTTTATTATTATTGATTTCTGCTTAAAGCCCCCAGATCTTCTTAAACACACCTCAGAACATTCAAGAAACGTCTGACCGCACACAAACACACACACACACACACACTTACCTCTCCTGCCACACACACACACTACACACTGTGGGTGAAGCTACGTCCTGATTCTGCTCACACTCATTTATTTATTAATTTATCCATCATTACGGTCTGGTTATCTGCAGGTAAAGCTGATCACAGCAGCCGGTCTATCAGCTTTCTTTACATTAACACACACACACACACACACGCGCACACACCTCACTGTTCCTGCCTGCGGGTAAAGCTGATCACTGAGGCTGCCCTTTCAGCTGTTCCTTCAGTACCCCCGACTCCGTGGCGCTCCACACGTGCAGGGCGCTGCTGGAGGTGAGGAAGAGGAAGAGGAGGAAGGCTACGGGAAAGCCCACCGTGTCCACCATTCCTCCAGCCAGGGCGCTGAAGCTCAGCTTTCCCAGAACCTCCAGAGTAGCCAGGAAACTGTAGTGAGTGGCCTGAAACAGAAGAGGAGAAACACAGGGGTTGTACAGGGGTTGGACAATGAAACTGAAACACCTGGTTTTAGACCACAATAATTGATTGTGGTGACGGACAGTTCTGGTGGAAACAGGAGAGTTGAGGTGCACATTGAATTCTGCGTGATTTGTTCAGCCGTGGTTTTATGTTATTTTGGATACAATCCGGGTTAGCACCCGAACATCCCTTTCAGACAGCTTCCTCTTACAGCGTCCACAGTTAATCCTGTTGGATGTGGTTGGTCCTTCGTGGTGGTATCTCGCTGACATTACCCTGGATACCGTGGCTCTTGATGCATCACAAAGACTTGCTGTCTTGGTCACAGATGCTCCAGCAAGACGTGCACCAGTAATTTGTCCTCTTTTGAACTCTGGTATGTCTCCCATAATGTTGTGTGCATTGCAATATTTAGAGCAGAACTGTGCTCTTACCCTGCTAATTGAACCTTCACACTCTGCTCTTACTGGTGCAATGTGCAATTAATGAAGATTGGCCAACAGGCTGCTCCAATTTAGCAACTAGAAGCGAATGTAATTTTTTTCCAATATCGTGCAGCCCTGCTCTTTATCATGTTTTACTACACCTAAAAAAATTCTATTTTACACCAGAGTTTTTCTTTAACTTAATCTAAGTTAATAAAGGCAGGAGAACTTTTGGGTGGGTATGAGTTACTCCACAGTAGCTGAGAACAATTCAAATATTTGCATTACAATGCCTCCTGTTCCTCCAGGACTTGAAAGTAATATTCAGATGATTTTTTCATACTAGGGCTGCAAACATTTTCTGATTTTTATTTCTGAAAGCTGTAGATATAATCGTGCATCATGTCTTGCAAATATATCAGTACAGTGCATTTCATGCATTTTTAAATTTTAACCAAATCCTGCCTCGTTACAGAGCATAGCGAGACAGAACGGAGCGAGGGAGAACTAGACGAATAAAAACGCATCGCAAATCACGCTCTGAGCACACAGCCACTTCTACAAAGTGCAGTATCACACAGTGAGCTGGGCTAGGTGTTTTCATGTGAGGGCCTTCACACAGCCCCTGCGCGAGAGAGAGAGAGAGAGAGAGAGAGAGAGAGGGAGGGCTTGATGACTGAAACACTAACCAGCACTCTTCCATTTACAGCATTACTGAAGCCGAGAGCGCGATGGCTGCTCCCGCTCACACAGTGCTGCCGCTGGAGTTAAGTGAGGTACTTTTATTCCTGCAGACTTGTTTAAGGTGTTCCGTTTCTGTCTCCGGGGCTTTTCTCAAGCACTCACAGTATCGGCTTTCCGCCACCCAATACCACCTTAAGAACACAAGCGGACGAACAAACAAACACACATGCACAAACACTGCGCACACTCATACCTAACAAAATACAGCATTAATACCACGCCATTCAACTACACACTGATAACTCAACTCAACTCAACTCCACATCTCCCTATCATTTGCCCGGTTTTAAAAGAGCACCTGTTGGAGAGATTCACAATTTTAATACTCCTAGTAGCGCTTCGTTGTCCCCATCATTAACTTCACTGCAGCAAAGACAAATATAACTGTCTGTATGTGGTCTGGACTGGGTTTGGAACAAACTACAGATTTTGCATTAGATATATTGTATTTTATTGCTTTTGTTTGGTACATTATCGATATTTGCAGAAGTGCTGGGCGGTATGGCCAAAAATAAAAATATATCCCTGTATTTTAAGATTCTGACGGTTTTGTGGTATATCACGTCTTCATTTTTCTTATTTTTTAAATTAATTAATTTATTTATTTTTGCATGACTGGGCTTTAATATAGGTTTCTGAGTTACTGAACTGCATGGACGAAATTTTGATTTCAGAGGTGGGGGGGGACACAAATGGCTTGAGGACATGAGAGCGACAGCCGTGGCGGCAGAGCCAGTGGATGAGCTTGTGGGTAGTCTAAAGGGAAACTGGATTCCGCTTGAGTGGTAGTTTTCTGCTTGGTCCTAGTGCTTGATCAGTCTCTATTTAATATAGCGTCATTTTTTTTTTTTTTTTTTTTTTTTTTATAATTTTATTTCTGATTTTCCCCCATTTTCTCCCAATTTGGTTATCCAAATCCAATCCTACCCCTTTTGTGCGTCCCCATCAACAGTGGCACCTGCGACCCTTGGAGGATATGGACGAGTACACACCTCCTCCGACACGTGTGAATGCAGTCTGCTGCTGATTAATCATTGGCTGAGCAGCTAGCACGCTCGGAGGAAAGCACAACGGCTAGGTTCTGATTCATCTGCTCACAGACGCCTCGTGCCGCTCACAGAGCGCCATCTACCCACCCGGAGGGAGCAGGGCCAATTGTGCTCCCTCTGAGCGCCGGCAGCTTGATGGTAAAGCTGCATGAGCGGGGGTTCAAACCTGCGACCTCCCGCTCATAGTGGCAGCGCTTTAAACCACTGGACCACTCGGCACCCTTAACATTGCTTTTTAACCGTAAAAACTGTGCGGGACCAAAACTGGCTTTCGAACAATAGAACTTAAAAAGAGATACGCCTAAAACTTTAACACGCCTTACTTCCATAAACACCACAAATGGTCATAGAATACTCAATGTTTAAGTATTCAAAAGAGATATTTCTCAAAAGCTCTATTGCACAAGTAAGACACAAGTTTAGTATCAGTTTAGAATATGTTATTATTAAAGCCTTTAAAGGCATTACAGTACTAAAATCCGACACACTGCCCTTCTATCTCCAGTTAACAAACAAATTCAGTTTGGTGTGCATAAAAATTATTCTTCAAGCTACAGCCAGGTATAGAACATAACAGCACACAAATAGTGCGCCACAGCCATGGAAACAGGCGAACTGGACATTATTCTCCTGAACAGGTAATCACTGAGCTTCAGTAAAGTTGCTAACCACTGTGTGTCAATCTGGATTCTCATTCACAGCTTCACATTTGGGGAGGAGCAGGTTAGGCAGAAAATTCTATCCAGTGTTTGGAAAGTTAACCCGTGCTCATATTTAGTACTGATTGTTCCTTTATTATTATTTGTTATTTCAGAACAGATTTATTATGTAGTATTATTATGTTCTAGTTTTACATTTTTATACATTTAAACCAGATTCATATCAATTAAGCTTGCACATATATACACACACACACATTTCCGCTGTATCCTTATCTTCTTATAAAGCACATTGTACACGTGTTTAAACAGAAAGGTGCTATATAAACAAAGTATTATTATTTGTATCATCATTATTTTAAAAATATATGCTTTTTAGGATGATTGGCGGGCGCTGAAGAAAGTGTCTGTAGTTTTATCTCTGGTGATGAGTTGATCTGAAAGGGAAGAGAACACTCGGAGCTGACAGTGCGGAGCCGGTGACTGACACTTGAATGGGCGTCCCGTGCCCTCTGAAGTTCCCCTGTTATGACAGGCAGGTGAGAGCGGGACGAGGGCTGACAGACCCGCGTCTGGATTCAAACGCACACAGTCCCAAAATCGCTCTCGCGCCGAGCCTCACGCCGAGCTAACGCTAACTCGCGCTAATGCCCGCTGTAAACTCGCTCGTCATCTCCACCCGACAGCTCGACAGGGCATTCGCTCTTTCACACTCCTCATTTAATATGGAGAAGAGTGACAAACAGATATTTTGGCTTCCTACAGAGGGAGGCCTCAGAGCTGATCTGACACCAGCTAAAGGAGGAGCACAGAGAGAGGGAGGAACTCCTTTCATCTCCTTTTAGTGAGACAGAAGACTCTAAAATTCTAGGATCAGGGAAAAAAAAAAACACTCTGTTACATGATCATGACGTTCTTTTCACAAAATAACTCTATTCCTACCAATTTCAGTCTCTTTCAGAATAAGCCGTTTAAGGGCTCTGCCACTTTTATGCAAATAAGCTGTGGCTGGCCATACCCTATGTATACGCTAAGCATTTACGTTTATGTTAGTGTTAATGTGCTAAATGGCAAAACACATACAAGCTTGTTCCCGCCTAACTGTAACATAAGCACAAAATCTCGTCTGCTGACTTGCCACGGACAGTAGGTACGGATCCCTCCCTCAGACGAAGTCTGCTGGCTAATCAAATGCACACAGTCCCAAAATTACTCTCACTGTGAGCCTCACGCCTCTGGCAGGGCTCTGCCACTTTTATGCAAATAAGCTGTTGCTGGCCACACCCTATGTATACGCTGAGCATTCACCAAATTTTATTGTTAATGTGCTAAATGGCAAAAAACACATACTAGCTTGTTCACGCCTAACTGTGATATAAGCACAAAATCTCGTCTGCTGACTTGCCACGAACAGTAGGTACAGATCCCTCCCTCATTCAAAGTCTGCTGGCTAATCAAATGCACACAGTCCCAAAATTGATACCGGTTCTAATACGATACTTTTAATTTGGTTTCAATAACCAAACAATACTTTTGCGATAACTTTTTCTAAACTGTAACTAAAAATACCAAAAAAAAAAAAAAAATCCTAATAATTATATATGTTTTATTTAACATTAGTAATCTTATACCGTCATCATGAGATGCTCCATCTTTCTGGATCTTGTTGGAACAAACAGTGAGCATGTTTGTGGCGCTTTATTATAGACAAAATTACTGCTTGTGCTTAAACTACAAATCTTTTTCTAATGCATATTACTTTATGCACCTGACACCAGCTAAAATCCCCTTTTAGTGAGACAGAAGATTGTAAAATTGAGCTAGAATCAGGGAAACACTCTGCAACATGTCCATGAAGTTCTTTTCACAAAATCACTCTCACAAAAAGAAATCTCAACAGCTCTATTCTCCACGGTGTCAGTCCTTTTCAGAGTGAGCACTTTTACGTGCCACTTTTATGCAAATAAGCTGTTGCTGGCCACACCCCATTTATACGCTGAGCATTTACCATGTTATTTTAAGCTTGTGCCAAATGGCAAAACACGAATAAGCTAGTTCATGCTTAACTACTGTAGACACAGATCCCTCCTTCAGACAAAGTCTGCTGGCTAAACCTGCTGTCAGCTGGCGCATAGTGCTTGGACCCAGATGATTGCAGGGAAGGTCATGACGAACAGTGTTACTCTATTCATAATAATATTTTGGGGATAGAAGGAATAAGTATTGTATGCTAAATGAGTGTGGAGAGATTTGAATGTTAGTGAGACTGGAGATGATGATGATGTACCTGGATGCTTTCTTCAGCTCTTTGAGTGCAGTTCATCATGGAGGTGAAGGTCAGGGTGGTGATGAGACCTGCTATGAAGTGCTGCACGCTCAAACTCAATACAGACATCCCTGTAACAGAGCAAAAACACACACACAAACATTATTATTATTATTATTATTACAGATTAATACTGAAGTCATCCAGACTATGAAGAATAAGGAAACAAAAACATGTTCAACAAACCAGACTATGTTTTAGATTTTAGATTCCTCAAAGTTGCACCTCTTGCTTAGATGACAGTTTTGTGCATCTCTGCTGCTGGATTTTCTCAGGCAGTTTTAGGAGGTACCTGGAATGTTCAGCTTTCAGTTAACAGCTGTGCTGAACTCAAGAGTTAACTACTTGAATTTCTTGTCTCTTAATAAAGTGTTTGAGAGCATCAGTTAAAGTAAAGTAGTGAAGAGGTGGAGTTACAGGTATACAGTGAATAGTGAATATTTGAGTAATGTTCTAATCCAGATTATGAGAAGCAAGAACTACTCAACTAAATAAAGAATAAAAGGTCAGTCAATCAGAAAC
Organism: Astyanax mexicanus; assembly: GCF_023375975.1. Classification (NCBI taxonomy): domain Eukaryota; kingdom Metazoa; phylum Chordata; class Actinopteri; order Characiformes; family Acestrorhamphidae; genus Astyanax; species Astyanax mexicanus. The sequence continues at coordinate 7,900,784 of NC_064429.1, forward strand.
ATTTCGAGAACTTTGAAAGTATCCTCTAGTACAGTCACCGCAAAGATCAATAAATACGTTATGATGAAACTGGCTCTCATCAGGACCACCCCCAGGAAAGGAAGAGCAAGAGATTTTCTGGGAAATCACTGCTATACTGACTTCAGACTTGATAATAATAGAACACAGTGGATCAACACCAGCAGATGACATGTCTCTCCAAACCATCACTGATCATCAGTAAATTTTACATTTCATTTAAAGGAAATCAAGGGAACAGAGTCTGGAGGAAGAGTGGAGAGACACACAGTCCAAACTGCTCGAGGTCTAGTGTGAAGTTTCCACCAATCAGTGATGGTTTAATGGAGAGACATGTCATCTGCTGGTGTTGATCCACTGTGTTTTATTATCAAGTCTAAAGTCAGTGCAGTTTTGTTTTCCTGCAAAATCTTACAGCACTTCATGCTTCCCTCTGCTGCTGACAACTTTTATGGAGATGCGGATTTCATTTTCCAGCAGGACTTGGCACACTGCCATTAGAACAATGGACAAAAGAAGGTTTTCATTGGCTGTAAGCCATAATCAAAATCATCAACAATACAATAAACTCTTAAAATAGATCACTCTGTGTTTAATACGTCTATATAATATATGAGTTTCACATTTTTAACTGAATTAAAGTAACTTTTCAATGATTTCTTTTTATTTAATGCACTTGTCGGTACATATAGTATATACATACACATTAATGTTTTGTTATTACTGATAAAAACAGGACATTTATCAGAACATTCTGCTTTATTAAGGTTTCCATCACATTGTCTATAATATTGTATATCAGCATTTCTCTCACACATATCGAGAGATGAGTTCTTTATTCGTATCACTCAGCAGCGGGCTTCCGGACCCCCACTCCGATCAACTTTGCCTAACAAGACTTCTCCATTACTAATCCAGAACCCACAGACGTGCAGATCAGAAACGCTCACTCATACAATATTGAGAAATATTTTCAGCAAGATTTTTGCTTTTTTTTGCGGAGGGGTGGAGATGGGACGCAGATAGTAGCTTTGAGGGAGAGAGAGCGCGCGAGAGAGAGAGAGAGAGAGCGTGCGAGACAGAACTCATCAAACACACATGCTGACAAAAAAAAAAAGAACCTGACTAAAAAGCCACCACTTCGGGGGAAGCAGTGGGGAAAAAAGAAGCCAGGAAAAAAAAAAACACACACACAAAAGTAAGGCAGCTAAAACCCTGAGCTTTTCTCCACATATTCTCTTTTTATTGTCATTAAATAAACATCCGAAAAGCTGCGGCGGTGGCAGAGAGAAAGAGAGAGAGAGAGAGAGAGAAAGAAAGTGACGGGAGTCGAGAGCGGGGGGTTATTCATTTATCAAAGCGAACAGCGAGAAGACTCAAGGAAAAACAGGAGGAAGCGACGGAAACCTCCATTACCGAGCAGAGCTGGGAGACAGGAGAAAATGTTTGACACGACTTCAGTATGATCTGCTTCATACGCCTCCTGCAGAAATACTGTCTGCCTGAGTGCTGCTGCTTACCGCGCCGGCTCCATACGCCGGCGTTTTAGGTGTAAATGTAAAACCTGGGGGTGAAAAGTAATACACTTTTAAATCCACTAAAAAAATTCAATGTAAAGAAACAAAGCGAGGTTAGGTCGTCTTCATTCAACACGCAGCAGCTGTGAATAAATCTACACTACTCTACAGCTCCTGAGAGAATGTATTCTTTTAGTTAGAGCCCTCTAGCATATCTATAAATTAGGGCTGCACAATATGTCTGTTTGGAATGTCCTGGAGAAGAAAGTCATCACTGGTGTATTAAGTAACAGATGTTAAACAGGCAGAACAAAGAAAACAGCAACAGCAGCAACAACCTCCAGAGGGCAGGGATGAGGGTACCACTACATATACAGTCATATGAAAAAGTTTGGGCACCCCTATTAATCTTAATCATTTTTAGTTGTAAATATTTGGGTGTTTGCAACAGCCATTTCAGTTTGATATATCTAATAACTGATGGACACAGTAATATTTCCGAATGTGCAATATGCATTAAACCAAAATTTGACCGGTGCAAAAGTATGGGCACCCTTATCATTTTATTGATTTGAATACTCCTAACTACTTTTTACTGACTTACTGAAGCACAAAATGGGTTTGGTAACCTCATTGAGCTTTGAACTTCATAGCCAGGTGTATCCAATCATGAGAAAAGGTATTTAAGGTGGCCAATTGCAAGTTGTATCTCCTCTGAAGAGTGGCATCATGGGCTCATCAAAACAACTCTCAAATGATCTAAAAACAAAGATTGTTCAACATAGTTGTTCAGGGGAAGGATACAAAAAGTTGTCTCAGAGATTTAACCTGTCAGTTTCCACTGTGAGGAACATAGTAAGGAAATGGAAGACCACAGGGACAGTTCTTGTTAAGCCCAGAAGTGGCAGGCCAAGAAAAATATCAGAAAGGCAGAGAAGAAGAATGGTGAGAACAGTCAAGGACAATACACAGACCTCCTCCAAAGAGCTGCAGCTTCATCTTGCTGCAGATGGTGTCACTGTGCATCGCTCAACAATACAGCGCACTTTACACAAGGAGAAGCTGTATGGGAGAGTGATGCAAAAGCACAAAAAGCAAAAGCACACCTCAGGTGACTCTGTTCCAAATATTTAGATGATTAAGATTAATAGGGGTGCCCAAACTTTTTCATATGACTGTATTTTCTTTCATTTATTATTATTTTTTTTCATTTTACTCCCTTTTTTCCTTTATATAAGATACGTGCCAGGAAATCAGACACAAGGTGGATAAGGAGTTCAGCAAAATTACAACCTCCAGAAACAGGTCAGGAGTTCATGCAGGGGTTGCAGTCATGAAGCTAATTACTAATCCGGCGGTCTGGGAGGAGAACCATCATCGAGACCTTTATGTACACTGCCAATAACCCTGACACATTTCTGAAGGTCTGCTGGTGCCACTGTGTGTGTGTGTGTGTCTCACCTTTCATCAGTGGTGAAGGTTCCAGAACTGTGAGCAGGGAACACTGGAACACCATGCTGATGGTCCGGATCACGAATACTCGCCTCATCAACAAACCAATGCTGCAAAAACACACAGAAATAAAAAATATGAGCCATTTTAGCCAAATAAAAGAAGCTTTATTCATCATTAATGTTACCAATGATATTGTGGAAAGTAATTTTTTTTAGTCTGTTGCAATAACTATTTTTGTTTGGAAAATATACTGGCCCAAATTGTATGAGATAAAAAAATATAGTCATTTTAAGACCATTTATGCTACTGACATAATATATATATATATATATATATATATATATATATATATATATATATATATATATATATTATGACCTAGTCTTAGAGTCTCTGTAAAATGCCAAATCCACCGGAGATCCTATATAAACATATAGTTACACACATAGGTCAGTCATCCAGGTCCAGAAAAAATTCACACCAGGGATTTGTTGGCTGAGCCACAGCAGAGTTGCCCTGGGGCAGTTGGTACAAAACCCCAGGTTAGATTTTTAGTGTTAAAATTCTGTTTAGTGTAAACAGAACGGTTCTAAACATACACCTACCTATCTCAATTGTACTTGGCTGGTGGTGTTTCATAGACAAATTCTAACCATTTGTTTCTTAGCTCTGAATTACTGGGTAAATTATATAAACACTGATGTGTTATTCGCACAAATAACACAGGAATTAATTGCCATGCTGCTCCTAGCGCTGTTAGCTCCTATCTGACAAGACGTGGGCAGGGCCATGAATACTAATTTACGGGTTGACATGATGTAGACACGGTGCTTTTCGCCTACTTTTTCTGAATATTTTCTTTTACTAGTTACTGCAGACAATGGAGGTTGAGAAAGAGTTTCATGTGCAGCATCATAAACAACTCAGAGAAACCTACTGTATTCCACAAAGAATAAGAACAAGTGGATTTTAGTGGATGAAGGGGGGGGGACAACAACTTTTCAGCATTCTGTGTTAAAGCAGTTTCACACTGCACAGATATACAGATATACAGACTGAAACACAGAATCTTCTCATTACATATTTACTTTCTTGCTCTTGCACCAGACAGCTCTGACCAATCAGAGAAGACCATGTGCTCGCTTGGTTTATTGGTGCGCATTATGGTGCACAGTTTAGCTTTGTGCCTGTGTGAAACCAAACCAAACAGAGGGAGAAACGCTCCAAATAAATTAACTCATCAACTGATCTGCACTATAGAAACCAAAAACAGGTGTGAAAACACCCTAAAACTGCTGAATTAGTGATTTAAACATTACATTAAATGTAGAAGGGAAAACTCTCGACCTCTAAACGTAAGTGAAATGTATATAAATTTACTAAAATGAGACTTGAAAACTTGTTTAACTACTCTAGCAGGCTCTGGTAACACAGAGTGAGCGACTCAAATTGTACAAATTGGAAATGGAAAGATGCTCCAGATGTGATCAAATGACTTAAATTGCCATTATGATCTACAGTATGAAACAAAACCAATAAAGGAATTACTTAGAGCTGGGCAATAAATCGATTTTATCGGTTCGGACGTAGACCAAACAGGTCCTCGGTGTGAGGTGTGTTTAAACCGATTGCTTCTAAATGAAGCAGCACGACAAATTTATATTTATGAGAAAAGATCATCTTATTTTATAGAACACTGGCACTTATTTAAAAGCTTTGTTTTGCAATGCAAGCCCAATGGGGAAAAAGTATTTACTTAATAGTATATTAAATTGTACTTGTATTCTATTTTGTAAATTTTAACAAAAAGGGCATAATTTTATTACTTTATTTGTTTTTTGACGGTGTGTTTATTTATTTATTTATATTTTAAGTTTGAGGGTGCATTGTGTCAGTACCTAAGCTATGTTGGAGGAAGCTTTCGAAAAGTTAGTAGATGTTCTCACTGTTTACAAATGTTTTTTTTTTTTGCTTGTTTCTGGTTGCACTTTAACCACAAAGGGAACTTTTAAGTGAAAACTAAATAAATAAAAACTAGTTTTTAACCATTTTTTTAATCATCTTTAATAAGATTTTTAGTAGGGGAAAAATCGATTTAAATCGAAAATATCGCCCAGCTCTAGAATTACTCCAAGAATGTAGACTTTAGGGTAATGAGAGCAAAAAGACAGCAACACACAAGAAGTAAAGAAATGCATCTCTCACAAACATGCGCACGTTTTTCCTCAGACAGTCTAATTGATTCCCTGTTAGCAGTTTAAGAGCCTCCTGGTGTGCTTGCTTCACGGCATAATCAATAACACAACAAGATCCACAGACACTGGCTGATTAGACTGGCTCTAATTAGTGACCATCAGATGCCACACACACCCTTACACACACACACACACACACACACACTATTATTTCCTCGTGCCAATCAGAGCACCCAGTGGACCCTGTCAATCACACACACACACACACATACCCGAAGCCCCCCAGGGGCACAGGAAGTGAGTGAATGTGAGGGTGCGTGCACTGAGGGGTGAGGGTTATCGAGGGCCAGTCTGGGTTGCCAGAGTCGGTCACTGGAATTTACAGCCCATAGCTGCCAAATTGCAGTAATTAATAACTGACCAGTTGACCAAGTACTACTCTAGCAGGCTCTGGTAACACTGACTGAGAGAATATTTGCTAAAATGATCTAAATTGCCATTATGATCTACAGGGGTTGGACAATGAAACTGAAACACCCGTCTCATTTTAGTGTGGGATTTTAGGTTTTATGGCTAAATTGTAGCAGCCTGGTGGCCAATCTTCATTAATTGCACATTATTGCACCATTGCAAGAGCAGAGTGTGAAGGTTCAATTAGCAGGGTAAGAGCACAGTTCTGCTCTAAATATTGCAGTGCACACAACATTTTGTGTGACACACCAAAGTTCAAAAGAGGACAAATTGTTGGTGCACGTCTTGCTGGAGCATCTGTGACCAAGACAGCAAGTCTTTGTGATGCATCAAGAGCCACGGTATCCAGGGTAATGTCAGCATACCACCAAGAAGCACCAATCACATCCAACAGGATTAACTGTGGACGCTGTAAGAGGAAGCTGTCTGAAAGGGATGTTCGGGTGCTAACCCAGATTGTATCCAAAATAACATAAAATGTGCACCTCAACTCTCCTGTTTCCACCAGAACTGTCCGTCACCACAATCAATTATTGTGCTCTAAAACCAGGTGTTTCAGTTTTATTGTTCAACCACATGTATTTACCACCGAACAATTTTAGTTTAAAAACATTTGGTCCATCTCTTGTCTGACAGACAAACAATAGAAAAAAACTGAAAAAAAATTCAATTTTACACCAAATTACTCCTATAGGTGAATGCAATTCAGGTTCATTATCAAAGCTTTGGCTCCTAAACACAAATCCCATAATAATGCTGGTTCTGCTCATGAGGTTAAGTCTGCGTCCCTCGTCTGAACTGAAAGGTCTAGTTATAGTGAAAGGCCACAGAACGTCAGGTTGGGTTAGTGTCAAGAGCAGGAGAAATGGCGGCGGCTCGACGGAGGCTGTGCTTGGACGGGCAGTCGAATCAGATTTAGCTTTTCACATGTCTGACGTGTGTGTGATCGTTTCCTTTAAATGTTCAGGAAAGACGGCACAGACTGGAATAGAGGGACAGATGGGAGGAAAAGACCAATATTAAAGGTCCAGAAGATTATGAGGAGAAATGAGAACAAAATACCATATTTTCACAAATCAAGCATTTAATATATACAGCTCTGGAAAAAAAGATTTTACCAAATTGAAAACCTCTGGAATATAATCAAGAGGAAGATGGATGATCACAAGCCATCAAACCACCAAACTGAACTGCTTGATTTTTTGCACCAGGAGTAAAGCAGCATAAAGTTATCCAAAAGCAGTGTGTAAGACTGGTGGAGGAGAACATGATGCCAAGATGCATGAAAAAAAATGTGATTAAAAACCAACCAGGGTTATTCCACCAAATATTGATTTCTGACTCTTAAAACTTTATGAATATGAACTTGTTTTTTTTTGCATTATTTGAGGTCTGAAAATAAATGCTCTAAAAAAATTGCAAATTGGAATTTGGGAGAAATGTTGTCTGTAGTTTATGGAATTAAACAACAATGTTCATTTTACTCAAACATAAACCTATAAATAGCAAAATCAGAGAAACTGATTCAGAAACTGAAGTGCTCCCTTCATTTTTTCCTGAGCTGTGTGTATATATAGTACCAGTCAAAATGAAGAAAAACATATGGAATTATTTACAAAACAAAAAAGTGCTAAAAAAAAAAATAATAATAATAAATAATAAAAATATCTTTTATATTTTAGATTTTTTAAAGTAGCAACTCTTGCTTAGATGATCAGTTTTGCACATCTCTGCTGGATTTTCTCAGTCAGCTTTATGAGGTAGCGTCACCTGGAATTCAGGCTTTGAGTTAACAGCTGTGCTGAACTCAAGAGTTAATTACTTGAATTTCTTGTCTCAACATACTGTTGCTGAACCCAAACCTGCAGACCAACTGCAGCATCAACCCCACATCATTTACTCACTTACATCCAGGTGGAGACTTCTTTTTTTTTTACCATTTTTTTTTGCCAGGCTGTGCACATTTAGTTAATACAAGGTGGTTGTAAGGTGATAAAATGTCGAGATTTAATGGCTATGCAAAATACTTTTGCAAGACACTGCACCAGTGGAGATGAAAGGTTAAGACAATATAATGAGAAAGAGTGAGAATAAAGGATTATGGATAAAAGAGAGAGACAGTTATACAGAAAACAAGAGAAAAACAAGAGAAAAAAGGACTGAATGAGGCAAATTAAGAAACAAGAGACAAAAAGAACGAGAAAACAAGATATAAAGAAGCCCAAAGAGATAAGAAACCAGAAAAAAGAGACGTACAAATAAAAAAGAGAGATAAAACAGAGACATAAAGAAAGAGTGAGATTCTGGTTGCAGTATCACGTGCAGTAGGCCGATAAAGCTGGCCGATCTCAGATTGCTGATGGCCATCGGTGTACGGGGGGGGTCAGTCTTTGGCCACTCGAGCGCTTCAGATGGGGATCGGGATAAGTGTCCAAATTAGCTTTTAGCAGCCCCAAACGGACAACAGCCGAAACCCAATCTGTGGGAAGCCGAGGACTGAATGAGCAACTGTGTGAAACACACCTTCTCACTCCATTCAGAGAGAGAGAGAGAGAGAGAGAGAGAGAGAGAGAGAGAGAGATACAAATTACTTTACACTTCTCAACACACACTCTCTGACAGAGGACACACTACCTCCTTCTATCAGCGGGCGTTTTGCACGGGTTTCCATTTCCAAGCACAAGAGAGAGGAAAAACTCAAGATCAAATTCTGCCCAACGTATTCCACAGCCAGCCTTGAACTTTAGCTCAGAATAAAGCAGAACTGGTCAAAAGTCTGGATAAAAAAAAAAAAAATTACATTTTAGTTTTCACCCCTATTTTTCAATTCCAGTGTTTCCAAAACGTCTATGAATTTTTCAGATCAAATATTCCGAATTAACACACTATAAGCCGCACTTAAAATCCTTCATTTTTCCAAAAAATCATCAGAGCACCTTATAATCCAGTGCGTCTTATGTATGAATTCTACCAGTCGGGTATTAAGGAGCAGAAAAACCACTCCACTGAAGTACAGCATTGTACAGGAAATTTAGTTTAGTTCTCCAGCACAGAGACTGGAGCAGTATTAGCATTAGCTGCTAATCACACTAAACACTAGCTCTTTCACTGTTCAGAGGTGAGTATATTGGATTGTAATCTGCGTTTTTACTGTGTTAAAACAAGCTACGTAGGATGAACCGCTAGCTAATATCGCCCTGGCTTACCAGAACACTCAGTGTTCATTAGCCACTAACCACAGCTAGTGTTAGCATTAGCTAATATAATAAAATTAAATTACACTGAACTTGTTGAAAACTAGAATATAAAAGTACTGTGGTCTGAACTTTTTAACCTTTTACAACAAAAAAAAACACAATATTCCAAACATTAAATTTAGAAACATTGTGGGCCCTGTCTTACTTCCTTCGCAAGGCGTGTCGTCATGTTCTTTGCTATCTTTCACCCAGTCAACAGTCCAATTTCACGCCTTGTGCCTGTCCCGTTAAAATAGCACCTGCATTTATAAGATTATTAGGAATAAATCCACACTGATGGTCTGGTGTGGTGGTCTGGAAGTGAGGCGTGTTCAGGTAAATTTCTGGTGAGTTTCTATTTTATATTTTGTTGGTGGAAAACACAGGAGCTCCACTGACTGATTAAAACCTTGACAACAGTCAATCATCAGAGTCTATTCCTATAGGTTCTCCTAGCGCTCGTACACCCCGCTCATTAAACACAGTGCTCTTACTGTCCCAAAGATTCACATCCCTAGTAAATACTGTAAGTAAATCCTACACGTGACTGTTTCATAGACAGTTGTACTAATCCCTTAGCTCTGTACTGTATTTAAAAACATGTTCTGTCTCTGTTTGCACTTCCACCACTTCCACTAGTCTTAATATGACTGGTTGTGGTTATGAATAGTAAAATTACAAGAGATTTAGAAGATAAAAAACACAAACCATAGTCTTAATATGACTGGTTATGGTTTGCACTTATTGTTTGCACTATATAATTTTTATATTTTTTTTACTTTTTATTCTTATTTCTATTTATTATTAAATCAATGTGTGAGAGAAATCAGTTTGTTAAGTTTGCGTTATATGATTTTGTCAAATAAAACTCTAGTTTTCAAGCCATTTTACATTTTTGACGTTTTCTTTAAATTTTTCTTTTTAAATCTCGTCTCGTCTCATTCTCGTGATGTGAGTGTCTCGTCACACCCCTAGTCAGTATGTGTATATCTTTTTCAAAACTGTTGGATATAGATATGGATTTTCAGAAGCTCCTTATGAAGATGTTAGAGAGAACGCTGGAGCGTGTAAAGCATGAAGACATCAGGAGGGGAGCTACTTTTAAAAAGTATCAAAAATAGTAGCCTTGATTTATTCGATTTATTTGTTTTAGCCACTGCATCGTCAATCCCATGTGTTATTTCATTATTTCTGTTTTGTTTGAAAATAAACCGAAAGGAAAGCCCTTCTTTGAGTCAGTATAAAGCCGTGTTTTGATTGGAAGAGTGTGAAAATCACTTCACACCTCCGCTGTTGCTGCTGCTGCTGCCGTTTTGCGCTTGGTTTGCTATAGATTACACAAACAGAAGTGTCAGGTTCAGCGCATTATCATCAGAGCCGCATTACATCACGCCGGCCGAGGGCCGCACCTATCATACGAGAGGGGGCAGGTGTGGGGGCTTACGTAATCTAACATGAATGGTGTGTTAAGTGTGTGAAAAGTGGCTTTTTGCCTAGTGGCAAAATGCAGAGCAGAACAGCCCAGATAAGAGAGGAGGAAGTGAACTTTTACTGAAAAAAAGACAAAAAAAAAAAAAAAAGATTTATATAAGAATTATAAGGAAAGAAAACACAGATAATTAAAACAGAATCTATTAATTAAATCTTAAAGTATAAATCTTAAATTAGAGTTACACAGTTTAAATGTAACTCTAAATTTGCAGTCAGTAATGTACTGAATAAGAAATAAATAACATATTTTTTGCACTATAATTTTCAAACATAAGGTGATTTCAAACAAGGTGTGAATTATAAGGCGCGTTTTAAGCGGCACTTGTAAGGAACAGGGGTATCGCCATGTTTCCCTTCTAATTCAGCAGGTCTCTCGCTGGGTGGCAAGACCTGTAAAGCTAAGCTAAGTGAAGTTAACAAAACTGCATCAGTAGTACCTAGCGGTTCTTCACACAAAGCTTGTTTTAACATGGTAAACGTGCAGGCTACAGTCCGATAATACTCACCTTTCAATGACTGAATGGCTAGCGCTTAGCAGCTAATGCTAATAGTGCTGGAGAGCTAAACTGAAATGCACTGAAGTATTTTAAGCGCACCTTATATTGCAAAAAAATACAGTAAATTGGAGAAAGAATTATAGAACATTCTTTTATTTTTTCAAAATAAGACATTGAACTATTTTAATAAAAAAAAGCATGCAACAATAACTTTGTAATGCTCACTACAGGGAACCAAGACTCAAAATTAATTTCAAAAAGCATAAAATGAAAAACTTTAAGAAGAAACAAGGAAGAAACACAAATGCAAAACCAGAAAGAACCACCACTGGTAGCACTTTTTCGACCAATATAACTCTGGTTATGAAACTGGAACTGGTCCAGTTCCGGCTTTTAAGAATCTTGGTGTTCTTTAGCTAACCAACCCACGTTTCCATTAGTATTAGTGAAACTGAGGACACGCCCCAAAATAAACCATCAACAGAGTCAGCTGCACACAACGGCTCTCAGGTGGCACTGAAAAACCTTGGTTACCAACTTGATTCCAGTTGGAAACGAACTTTGCTGGTTCCAGAACCTTTTTCATTTTTGGTAGAAAAGTGCAGACAGTTCAAAATTGTATAACCAATTGTACTGCTGGAGCCCTGAGAGAGCACAGTTGGTCTTGCTCTCTCTGGGTGGGTACAGTAGATGTTGCCCTTTCCCCTCATCACTCCTTGGGTGATGTGGATCAGCACAAGTCTGCGTCTGTGAGCTGATGTATCAGAACCAAGTTGCTGCGCTTTCCTCCGAGCGTTACTCGGTAATGCTTCATCAGCAGCAGTTTAAAAAGAGGTGGTGATTGACTTCACATGTATTGGAGGAGGCATGTGCTAGTCTTAACCTCCTGGTGTTGCAGCATCACCAGTGATATGAGGGATATATAGCTGAACTGAGTAGCTGTTGAATGGGTGGGACAACTGGCCAGATAAGTTGGGAGCACAATGAGAGAAAATTGCAACTACACAAACTGAGCTTCAGCTGTTCAGTTTTCTTCATCATTTCCAGGAACAGATTTTTAATAGTCGTCTAGTCGTCCAGTATAACCCAATGCAAGCTGGATGTACAGTACGTAGATCATCACTGTAAGAGATAGAGCTTCATAAACTCCATCTCAGCTCAGATCACACCTCCCTGACAGAGCTGTGTTTACTTCCATTACTCTCTCGCTCTCTCTCTCTCTCTCTCCCGAGGGCTGGTCTGAGTAGAACACTCTCTCTCTCTCTCTCTCTCTCTCTCTCTCTCTCTCTCTCTCTCTCTCTCTCTCACACACACACACACACACACACCCATAGATATGAAGAAAAAAAAAACACGGGAAAAAACACAGGAGGATGGAGAGACCCATGCTGGACCTTAAAAGATCTTATTCCATCGTTTTGTTTTGTTTTGTTTTCATTCATTTAAAAAAATGTCTAGTTGTGGTCTCTTGCTCATAAATATTCATACATGCAAACATATCGCCTCTGATTGGCTAACAGCACTGTGAGATATACAACATTTAGAAACATTTTAAAATAAAGACAATTTTCCACTGATAACAGTCTTTGCAATGTCTTATGTTACTTTATAACATGTGTAATAATGCCCTGCTAAGTGCAGTTCAGCCGCTGACCTATAGTCTTAGAGTCTCTGTAAAATCAACGCCAAATCCACCGGAGATCCTATTTAAACCTATAGTTATTTACACACAGAGGTGGGTAATCCAGATACAGAAAGTAAAAATCCATTTTTTTTTATTTTAACTAGTGTAAACAGAACTGTTCTAAAACATACACCTACCTATCTTAACCGTTCTTCGCTGATGGTGTTTCATGGACAAATTCTAACAATTTGTTTCTTAGCTCTGAATTACTGAGTAAAGCATATAACTAAACACTGATGTGTTATTTGCACAAATAACACAGGAATGAACTGCCATGCTGTTCCTAGGTGGACCATCGTTTTGATCCAAACCAGAGTGCAATTACTGTTTTCACACCGGCTCAATCGAACCGCACAAAAGTTACAAACAAACCAGAATCGTGTTTTTTTTTTTTTTACAGGAGCAAAAAGTGCTGGTGTGAAAACGCCCTTAGACATATTCTTAATTTTGTTTTTTTGTTTTTTGTTATTTACAGCTCTGGAAAAAATTAAGAGATCACTTCAGTTTCTGAATCAGTTTCTCTCATTTTGCTATTTATAGGTTTATGTTTGAGTACAATGAACATTGTTGTTTTATTCTATAAACTACAAACAACATTTCTCCCAAATTCCAAATAAAAATATTGTCATTTAGAGCATTTATTTGCAGAAAATGAGAAGAAATGGATGAAATAACAAAAAAAAAAAGATGCAGAGCTTTCAGACCTCAAATAATGCAAAAAAAACAAGTTTATATTCATAAAATTTTACGAGTTCAGAAATCAATATTTGGTGGAATAACCCTGGTGGTTTTTAATCACAGTTTTTTTCATGCATCTTGGCATCATGTTCTCTTCCTCCACCAGTCTTACACACTGCTTTTGGATAACTTTATGCTGCTTTACTCCTGGTGCAAAAATTCAAGCAGTTGAGTTTGGCGGTTTGATGGCTTGTGATCATCCATCTTCCTCTTAATTATATTCTAGAGGTTTTCAATTTAATTAAATCAAAGAAACTCAATGTTTAGGGGGTCTCTTCTTGTTTTCCAGAGCTGTACGTGTGTATGTTTTATTTATTTTAGCGATTGTAACAGCGACTGCAAGTCCAACAATACCTGTATCGGGACAGTAAGAAGCCTCCAGCAGAGGATCCGCAGATGCTGAAGGCCATGGCGACCACGCCGTTCCACATGCTGAGCTCTCGTGAGGTCATGTGATGATCCAGCAGGAAGAGGGGGAACATGGTGATGGCTCCCTGCTCACCTGTCGACAAACAAAATCTAGAGTCACTAGAGTTACATGCACACCAGAGTTGGCTGTATGTTGTTTTGTACACATTTGTTCCAGTTACATCTGGTTTCAGGTGTTACGCCAAACTCTGCCCCCACCTGAATCTGACTTCCTGACGTACCTTTTGCTGGAGTGCAGAGTAAACAGTATTACATTTACATTTAAGGTATTTAGCAGATGCCCTTATCCAGAGCGACTTTCAACAGTGCTTTGATAGCTAGTTTGTAGACTAGGATCAAGAGATACACAGAGCTTGATCATGTTTAGAACCCTAGGAACCTCTTTTTTATTTTATTTTTTTTGGATTAGTTTAGGAACTCTTTGAAAAGATGAGTCTTCAGTCGATGTTTGAAGACCGCGAGTGACTCTCAGAGCTGTTCTGACATCCAGTGGAAGTTCATTCCACCACCTTGGTGCTCCAGCACAGAGAAGAGTCTGGATGTTTGTTTTCTGTGGGTCTTGAGGGATGGAGGTTTGAGCCGAGCCGTACTGGAAGCTCTAAAAGTTCTTGGTACAAATCTGGCTTTGACCATTAGTGCCATCAAGTATGAAGGAGCTGGTCAGTTTTTTGCCTTGTAGGCCAAAGTTAGGGTTTTGAATCGGATGCGGGCGTCAACAGGAAGCCAGTGGAGGAAACGCAGCAAAGGAGTCACTTGACTCTCAGTATGAGAGAGACGCACGTAGCGCTAATGCTAATGCTTAAAAGCAAAAAGATGCATAAATCCAGATTTGACTGTTCACATTCATATCGCATGTCCATGGATCGTATACGTATCCGATTTAGAGCCACATTTTGATTAGACAAAAAAAATCAAGATTTGACACGTTCACACAGACATGAAAAAATCAGATCTGAGCCACATAGAGAAAAAAAGGTGATTTAAGTCATTGCATGATGTGGTAGAGAGTTAAATTAATGATGATAATGAATGTTGGCATCCAAATATCCAAATATTGATGATCCTGACTGTATCGTAATCCGCCGGCCCACAGCTACCTTCCTCACAGACGCCGTAAATGAGATGAAACGCAAGCCTCGCTGTTTTTAAGACAAAGAGCTTGTCACTTTAATTCAGACAGTTGAGAGGAAAATGAAAACCCATCAGAGAAAACATTCAACCCCACTGTTCTTCAGACGCGAGAGCGTTATGATGAGCGCGAAAGAGATCGTCGCTGCCGCTTCGGTTTAGGCCGCCGCCGTGTATTATTTAACGGCACCGGCATTATTTATGGAGCCCGGCTTCAGCGTGACTGACAGCTCTGAGACTGACTAGCGAGAAGAGTGGCGCGAAACAAAAAACAGAAAAGCAAATCAAAAAGAGAGAGAGAGTCGTTCGTCAGACACGCGCGCCAAATTTCCCGCCAGAACGCTGACAGCGCCACGTGAGTGCTTTGACGGCTTTTTTCCTTTCAACGTTTTTTTTTTTTTTTTTTTCTTCCTCTTCCTCCCCAGCGAACTCTCTGCGGAGTGACTGTGTGAGGTGGTGGCACTGAAACGTGTAAAAGAATCCGTCGATAAAGGCAAAAACACGAAACAAAGTTGGGGGGGAGGTTTTCTTCACATTCAGCAAATCTCTCTCTCTCTCTCTCTCTTTCTCTCTTTTCCTCACTTCTTTAGGCTCGACAACTCCAGCAGTCAGCCTGTAGTGTTTTTAAAGCGACGCCTCGCTTTGCCTTTACTTTCAGGCAAAAAAATAAACTTTTTAACAGGAAACAACAACAAGCATCTTCTCATATTAAATAGGGCTGCAACTAACTATTTATTATTATTATTATTGTAGCAGTCGACTAATCTGCAAATCATTTTTTTTATATATAATTTCAGTCGATTAGTCACGATTATTGTTTGTCATTCCCTTTATTTGCACTTTCTAGTGGTGATGCTCCTCAATCAATGAGTATTTTACTGCACATTCACTGTTAAACGTTTAGGGCCCAAGACTATTAGTGCTGTACATTTTGGATACCTTTATGACTGGTGCAAAAAATGTGAACAGTTCAGCTTAGTTTAATTTGATTTGGTTTAATGGCTTTTGATCATCCATCTTCCTCTCGATTATATTCCAGAGATATTCAACGAACAAATCAGAGAAACTAATCACACTCTCTTATTTTTTTTCCAGAGCTGCATATTATCCAGGGCCATCTCCGAAAATTAAGGATATCTTTGAAAAGTTACTTTATTTCAGTATTTCAGTTCAAATTGTGACTCATATTATAATTATATAGATGTATTAAACACAGAGTGATCTATTTTAAGTGTTTATTTCTTTTATTGTTGATGATTCTGGCTCACAACCAATGAAAACCCAAAAATTAGTGTCTCAGAAAATTAGAATATTATATAAGATCAATTGATACTTTTGGCAGTACTGTGGGCAGTGTGCCAAGTCCTGCTGGAAAATGAAATCTGCATCTCTATAAAAGTTGTCAGTAGCAGAGGGAAGCATGAAGTGCTGTAAGATTTTGCAGGAAAACAAAACTGCACTGACTTTAGACTTGATAATAAAACACAGTGGATCAACACCAGCAGATGACATGACTCTCCAAATCATCACTGATTGGTGGAAACTTCAGACTAGACCTCAAGCAGTTTGGACTGTGTTTCTCTCCACTCTTCCTCCAGACTCTGCTCCCTTCATTTCCTTTAAATGAAATGTAAAATTTACTGATGATCAGTGATGGTTTGGAGAGACATGTCATCTGCTGGTGTTGGTCCACTGTGTTTTATTATCAAGTCTAAAGTCAGTGCAGTTTTGTTCTCCCACAAGATCTTACAGCACTTCATGCTGAAATACATCCTTTACTAACTGAGACATGGAGCAGGGGAGCCTATACTCTGTACAGAGCACTCAGGCCGGGCTGATTGTACAGGGTTTGATGAGTTCAGTCTGTTCTTGCTCTTTCTCCAGTCTGTTTCCGAGTGTTTTGGGTTCTTTTTTCTTTTTTCAGCTACGTTGCCTCAAACTAATTATTTTTTTTTAAGTGGGGACAGCAAAAAAACAAACAACAAGGCTGATTATTCATTTCTATAAATAATCTCAGAGCAACAATTGTCCATTTCAGCTGGGATTTCATTAGACATCCACAAAAACACAGACTGAAGGGGGAGAGGGAGGGGCGGCGAGAAAGAGAGAGATGGAAGAGAGGGAGAGTGAGAGAGAGACGGTAGAAAGGAGAAAAGGAGAGAGAGAGAAGGAGAGAGAGAGAGGAGCTATAGTGAGCAGGTAATGATAGCTAATAGGGAAAAGAAGAGAACAGAGCAAATAGAAAAACAGGAAAATACAGTGAGATTGACAGAGATGTAACAAGAGGATGACATTAAAAGACGTAAGCATATCGTACGCTGCTGCAGCGTACATCCTCATGCGAGGTTCTCTCTGATGAATAAGAGACAATACCTTTATTTTAGACTGTTATATTTTAGTGCTGAAGCACAGGACTGCTGATGCACTTGTTCAGGGTTCTTTGGGTTTCCCTGCTGAGTATCATCCAAACATCGCTTTACACAATGTAACAAGCCAGGGCTGAACGATACTGAGAAAATATATATATATATGTGATACATGATATTTTGTTGTTTAGCGATACATATCGCCATAAAAATACCAACCCAAAAGAGCCCCTGGTGATCTACAGGGGTTAAACAATGAAACTGAAACACCTGTCATCATTTTAGTGTGGGAGGTTTCATGTTTAAATTGAAGCAGCCTGGTGGCCAATCTTCATTAATTGCACATTATTGCACCAGTAAGAGCAGAGTGTGAAGGTTCAATTAGCAGGGTAAGAGCACAGTTCTGCTCTAAATATTGAACACAATGCACACAACATTATGGGTGACATACCAGAGTTCAAAAGAGGACAAATTGTTGGTGCACGTCTTGCTGGAGCATCTGTGACCAAGACAGCAAGTCTTTGTGATGCATCAAGAGCCACGGTATCCAGGGTAATGTCAGCATACCACCAAGAAGGACCAAC
The DNA here is from genome assembly GCF_023375975.1 of Astyanax mexicanus. Lineage (NCBI taxonomy): Eukaryota > Metazoa > Chordata > Actinopteri > Characiformes > Acestrorhamphidae > Astyanax > Astyanax mexicanus. Next base: position 7,918,593 of record NC_064429.1, read on the forward strand.
CACATCCAACAGGATTAACTGTGGACGCTGTAAGAGGAGGCTGTCTGAAAGGGATGTTCGGGTGCTAACCCGGATTGTATCCAAAAAACATAAAACCACGGCTGATCACATCACGCAGAATTCAATGTGCACCTCAACTCTCCTGTTTCCACCAAAACTGTCCGTCACCACAATCAATTATTGTGCTCTAAAACCAGGTGTTTCAGTTTCATTCTCCAACCCCTGTACAACCCCTGTGTCCCAGTAGAGGGAGACATTTTTTAGTAAGTAGAGCATTAGAACTGAGCTTTCTAAAAACATCTCCAGGCTTTAATGAATCAAACCAATGACTAATCTAAAACTGGCATAGGCCTCTCTGCTGAAAAAACAAGAAAAAAGAAAATCGAGAATCGAATCGAATCGAATCGTGACCCTAAAATAAATAAATAAAATCGAATTGAGGATTTAGAGAATCGTGACACCCCTAGTACTTATCATCATCAGGAAGCTGAGAGATTCAGAAAGAAATAGAGACCAGCAGTTCAGCAGATCACAGTTCATGTAGGTCACTGTATTGATGTTTGTGTGAGTGTGTTTGTGTGTGAAGCACCACACCCTTATGAACCTTCATAAAAAAGGAGAAACAATGCATTTAGCTGGTCTCTGTGGGAATAAAAGCATATCTGGGTTACTCCTTTAACGCTGCAGACCACAATGACATAATTGTGCAGACAAAAGGAGAGCATCCTCACAGAACTATCCATTACTGCTGCCACTGATAGGGATGTGTGTGTGTGTGTGTGTGTGTTTAAAGCTTATATACCCAAAGTTGAAGGAAAAAAACAAGTGAACACACACCTGTGCGGCACAATGGACTAGAAAATGGTAAACATATAGGTCAACTCAATTTTTTACTTTTTTTTCCCCCCAACTCTGGCCATCTATCATTCGCCTACCTGGCTCCCTCGCTCTCTCCATCTCACTCTCTCTCTCTCTATCTCTATCTATCTCTCTCATGGTGCACCATGTGGTAGCTCGTCATTAATTCATCGTCCCACCCCCCCACCTCCCCCCAGCCTCCCAGCAGTCCTCCTGGTTGCCTCTAAAACATACTTGCCCTCGTCTGCCCCGCCCCCTCCAAATCCCCACCACTAGCCCAGCCTCCCCTACCATCCTCCCTCCCCAGGCTCCAACAGGAGGGGGGGATGGGGTGAAAGGTAAAAAAAGCAGCACCAGGACGGTCCGATGCTTTCTGAATGACAGACTAGAGGAAAAAAATACTACAAAATTAACAAAAAAACCCTTTCCCCACATTCATACTTCACCTCACCTCACCTCACACAGCTCCAGCTCCACCTGGACCCTTCCCAGGGAACGTCTACACCTGTCCTCATCCGGACACGCCCCCCCTGACCCCCCAACCACCTCACCATATACAGCTCTCCCACAATACTATTACCATATTTTTTTATATGTAAGATGCATCGGATTATAAGGCGCATTAGGCGACACTAGTAAGAATGCCTAAATCAAAGTGAGCAAGGTTGCAAACAGAACTGTAATTCTTAAAAAAATACATTTTCTTTTAAAGTCAAATGAGTGCTGGATGTTTATCTACACAGATTTCTTTTTTCTGAAAAATGTTTATTAGTAAAGTATGAGTAAAATGCTTCCGTTTATTTACAGTAAGTTTTGAGAAAGTTTTTAGTGAAGTTTCTCCAGGACTAAGGCTAGGTGCAGCAGCATTAGCATTAGATGCTAATCGAAGCGCTAGCAGGACATAAATACCGCCTGATAGCAGTAGATTGAGGAAATCTGAGTGTTCCAGGGCTCAATCAGCTATCGGTTTGTTACACATAGCATGTTTTAAAACAGCAAACATGCAGACTACAGTCCAATACACTCTAGGGATGCGTCGAGATCTCGTGCCCGTTTCTCGTCAAGCTTAAACCTGTCTCACAGGACTTTTTAAGAGGGATCTGGCAACCCAGTAGCGCTCAGCAGAAGAGGAAAATTTGGGCATTTGTATAGAAGATGCTTCTGCTACTTTTAAGTTGTATGTCTGGCTGCATTTTGGCTCCAGTTGAAACAATAAACGGTAACAGAGTGACCAACAAGACACAAAACATATATAAATACTGTAAGTAAATCCTACACCTGACTGTTTCATAGACAGCTGTACTAATCCCTTAGCTCTGTACTGTATTTAAAAAACATGTTCTGTCTCTTTTTGCACTTCAAGCATAGTCTTAATATGACTGGTTATGGTTATGAATAGTTAAATTACAAGTGATTTAGGAGAAAAAAACACAAACCATAGGCTTAATATGACTGGTTGTGGTTTGCACTTATTGTATGCACTATATAAGACCTAAAAAAAGTTTTTATTTTTTATTCTTATTTTTATTTCTATTTCTTATAGAATCAATGTGTGAGAGAAACCTGTCTGTTAAGTTTGCGTTATTTAATAAAAAATAAAATGTTATTTTTAAATCTCGTCTTGTTTCTTTCTCATGAACCCAGTATAGTGTCTCGTCTCGTCTCGTGATATTAGTGTCTCTTCACACCCCTAATATACTCTCCTCTGAACGGCCTAAAAGCTAGTGCTGTGGTTAGCGGCTAATGCTAATGCTGCTGCACCCAGCCTTAATGCTGGAGAAACTTTACTGAAAACTCACCCTTATTAAGCTGTGCTTCAGTGGAGTGACTTTACTGCTCCTTAATACCTGACTAGTAGAATTCATACATAAGGCGCACCTGATAAAATGCGCACTGACAATTTCTGGGAAATTTGAAGGATTTTAAGTGTGGCTTATAGTGCAAAAAATATGGTAAATGGAACTCAACATATTTGTTTTTGTTCAAAAATCTGTTCTTCAAACAAAAAAATTCTCCTCATCTTTAAATTATTGTGACACCTTGATACTAACTTCACTATCATTACTGTGGGTGTAATCTATACAAATAGTCCACTTCTGCACCAGAAGATCCAACACAAAGTAAAGAATGTGAAAAAACATGGCCCCCTCCTTGTCATCAGCAGAATAATGTACATAAGAAAAGAGGAACTGATCCTGGAACAGCAGCGTTATTTACTATTATTCACTGTTATCCACTGTTCTGAATTTCACTCTATTCCAGGATCAGTTCCTGTTTTCCAGATTTCACCTCTAACACCACAGGGGTCACACAAGCTTTTCATTGGGCGGCCAGAGAGGGGCAGCAGTCGGCTTGACGTCTTAATGATGTGAACCAAAAGTGCAGATAATCCTCCCTCCTCCCTCCATCCCTCCCTGAGAGATTTAAGTCAGAAGAATTATGTTCCAATTGATCAACTGATCCCGTAAACTCTGAATCCAGAAGTCGGGCGTGCTCCACAGGGGGGCAACAGTCATTGTTGGGGATATTATTTCGCTATCTTTAATAAACTCCTGAAGACAGAGCTCTACAAAGAGCACCTACTCTCCTAACACCTCTAACTAACTACCTTCTACTACCAGATCAGGAGAATCTCTCGCTATCTTTAATAAACTCCTGAAGACTGAGCTCTTCAAAGAGCACCTACTCTCCTAAATATCTATCTATCTATCTATCTATCTATATATATATATATATATATATATATATATATATATATATATATATATATATATATATATATATATATATATATATACATACATATATATACACATATACATACATACATACATACATACTATCTGTATTACATATGTATTGTATATCATTTATTAACCTTATTTTGTAATACATTTTATTCTCATAGTTTTATTGATTCCTGTTACTGTTAATAAATCAGGACTGAAAGTCTTTTCATTTATTTTTATTATAATAATTTCAATATAAAAAACACTGCTGACCAAAAAGAAGCACAACCACCCGTCTCACATTTACCAACTAACATTTTGATGTTTTTTAGGACTTTGGGTAAATATTCTTTGGACTGATGAGACAAAAGTGGAACTTCTTGTAAGTAGTGTTTCCTGTTACATCTCTGGCATAAAATCAACACAGAGCATCACACTGAGAGTTAAACCCCAGTTCAGCAGTGGTGCTGATGGTGCGGATGGTACGGATGGTGGTGACGAGGGTGGTGATGAGGTTGGCGGTGGAGAAAAGCACCATAAGACAGATTAAGGGGGTCCTGGACACTTAATGTCCCGCCTGCTTTCGTTGTCTGGAGCTTATCCGATTACTGAGCCACCTCTGATTTACTCTCTCTCTCTCTCTCTCTCTCTCTCTCTCTCTCTCTCTCTCTTTTTCTCCCCCAGAGTGTCTGTCTGTCCCTCTCTCACAAACACACAAACACTCCAAACCTCCACCCACACACACACTCCTACTCTACACTCAGACAGGTTTTCATACTTCAATTCATTCAGCCGTTATTTACACACTAGTGGAGAGACAAAAACACACTCACACACACATACACACGCACACACGCACACACACACACACAGGCACACAAACAAACACGTACAGACTGCGGCCGCATATTTTCCATTTGGGTTCTGATGAAAACGCCACAGACACAAAGAGACGCTAATCCTTATATAATCCCCTTCTGCTGCCAAAACACCAAATTCGGCTCACGGAGACTCGCTCATTCAGTCAGACCGGGTCTGCCGGCGCTGCCTGCGGAGACAGGAAAACACTTTAACACACACAAACCGAACCCCGCCGCTCTACCCCCACAGTCACGCGTCCGGCAGAGCGGTCCGGCCGGGGGTCACCGCACACCTCTGTGTAATAACTGATCTGTGTGAGGGTCTGTCTGTCTGTCTGTCTGTCTGTCTGAACACTGACAGCTAAATGTGCTGCTCCGGTACTGAAAACAAAAACATGGGAAGACAGCCATCTAGTGGTGAGAGAGGGAGCTGCACCCACAACCACAAGAGAGCAGCAGCCTACGACAAGATAACACTGAGAAGAGATGCTTCTTCAGGATCTTTATTGAGGAATATTTTATTACTCTAATTATAAAGTCTTTTAATGGACTTGCACCTACATACAAATCAGCAGAACTAATGACAAAAAAAAAATCTGATCCAGATCGAGCCCTCAGATCATCAATGCTGCCTCATATTTTACCACCAAAGATCAGCTAAAAACATCTATATAGATCTATACATTATTTCAACATTTCTTTGTTTTCCTAGTATATATATATATATATATATATATATATATATATATATATATATATATATATATATATATATATATATATATATATATATATATGTATATATTTTTTTTAATAAAACATTTTATTCTCATAGTTTTATTGATACCTACAGTTAAAAAAAATCCTCCAGTTGTAAACTTTTTATTTTTATTTATTATTGTAAAGCTATTTGAACTGCATTTGGAGTAAAAATGTTGAAATAAATGTATTAATATTATTAATCACTTTATTTATATAACACCTTTCATACATTAAAATGTGGCAAAAAGTACTGTGCATAAACATATCCACAAAACACAAGTAGAAAACGAGAGAAAATGAGAAAAATATTCTTAATAAAAGCTAATGTAAAAAGAAATGTGATTAATGTATTATTATTATTATTATTATTATTATTATTATTATTATGCAATTGTGCTACCTGTGTCTATTTGTTGAAAAAAAAAAATACGCAACTACACAAGACACATTTAAAAAGGAACTTAACATATTTACCTATTTTGTCCAAATCGCAATAGCATTGGCCCTTAGATAGATAAGATAAGAGGACCGAAAATGCTTCACAGTAGTGCTGGGCGATATGAGAAAAATCATATATCACGATATGGATTTTTTTTTTTTTTTTTTTATATCACGATAACGATATATATTTTTTCAAAAACCACATTATGAACCTTCTTTTGGCAAAGATTACTTTATTATCACTTATATAAACCGAGTTTATGCAAAGTGACCACGTCAATACATTTTATCGTAGCCTACTATATATATATATATACAATATATATATATATATGCATGAATAATTGATGAAATGTAGAAACAATATTTTTGTTGGGAAACAAACCATTAAATTAAAAGGTGTTTCCAAGCTTTTGACTTGTACTGTAGGTTACATTAAAAAATAGTTTATAATAGCACTTTTTAATCTTGTTTAACCTTATAAATCTTTCTTAGTTGTTAACTTTCACTCTGTGAAACGTTGTTTTGTTTTTTTTCTCTTGTTCAGGGTCATGTGAACCCGGCATTCACACCACTCAAACAAAGCATTCGTAGGAAAAAAAAAAGTATCTGAATATCCTGCAGATCCCATTATAACTGTGAGATCAGATAAACCATCTTACAGGAGAGGAGAGGAGGAATCGGTAGAGTCTCAGAGTTACATTACAGCAGGCCTCTCAGGATACCAGGCGCTTGTATCCCGATACGGTATACAGAGCCCTCCATACCATAACCTATGGGAAAGTGATATTGAAACGCCCGGCTTCTGTTTCCACAGGCCGTTTAGAATTGCTCTGTAATAAAGGACACTGGATCAGTGCGTGCTGCTGCCTACCTCAGCTATTTACGTAATAGATCTCTGAACTTTACATTACTGCCTCCTCCACTGACAGCCACTACAGATATCACGAGTATAGCTGATGCTTTTTCACACTGACCACTACGGTTTTAAAGATACTGAGACTATAAAAGGGTATAGAATGGCTACGCTGGAGTTCGTAACAAGCAGTGACTCATTATTCATTAAAAAAGTATAATAAAACAATAAAACAATAAAAAAAACTAACTCAATTGTATTTATTGTCTTTTTCTTAATTATATACATTTTCCTGCTAAAAACAATATAGTAGAGCATCTCAAAAAATTTTAATATTATTGAAAACTTTCTTTATGTCAGTAACTCAGTTGAAAATGTGAAACTCATATATTATATAGATGTATTAAACTTACAGAGTGATCTATTTTAAGCATGTATGTCTTTTATTATTGATGATTATGGCTTACAACCAATTTTAAAAAAAAGTCAGTGTCTCAGAAAATTTGAATATTATATATGAGCAATTGGTACTTTTGGCAGTGTGGGCAGTGTGCCAAGTCCTGCTGGAAAATGAAATCCGCATTTCTATAAAAGTTGTCAGCAGAGAGACATGTCATCTGCTGGTGTTGATCCTAAAGTCTAAAGTCAGTGCAGTTTTGTTTTCCCAAAAAAGCACTTCATTCTTCCCTCTGCTACTGACAACTTTTACCTAGATGCAGATTTCATTTTCCAGCAGGACTTGGCACACTGCCCACACTGCCAACAGTGGATTTATATAATATTCAAATGTTCTAGTTTTCATTGGCTGTAAGCCATTATTATCAAAAATATAATTAATATATTACATGAGTTTCATATTTTGAACTGAATTACTAAAATAAAGTAACTTTCCAATGATATTTTATTTTTTTGAGATACACTAGTATATCATTTTTTTAGTTCTATAATAGTGCACAGTGCTTGGACCCCATTCATTGCCATTGTATACACTTTCATGTCAAAACCCAACATAAGTCACTCATTCCACTTCATAGATTAAAATATAAATAACAATAATTATCAAAATTATTGTCATCTTGGCTTTAGAATAAAAAAAAAGTCACAGACTTTCAAGTATAAGACTCTTCAAAGGGCTTTTACTTTGAAGTTACAGGTACAGAAAGTGGAGATTTAAGAAAGGCAGTGAGAGACCAGACCAGACAAGCCTAAAGTAAACTAAGTATAATAACTAACTGTAAATTAGGTTTTACAGTTCAAAAAAACATGTGCAACATAACCATCACCACACGATTATGCACACAGATGCTTCATGACTCACTGTTCCACAGTCAGCCACAACACACCACGGAGCATTCTGGCAGTCCTAAAGTAAATCTTAACCATAAGGAGACACAGAAACCACAGAGGATCACGTGAGAGCGAAAGGCAGACAGTGTTTTGGTAAACAAACAAATACTAAGGAAAATTATGTGAAAATCGAATGTAAAAAAATGCTGGCTATCCCAATAATAATGTGTAACACAACTCAATTATTTAAGAAGGTGTTTCAGAACAGTTGTTGCTTGCACTTGTTTTTCTCAGGTGTAAAACAAAATTGCTGTAAAATCTTCTGAAAGAACCTGCACTGACTTTAGACCTGATAATAAAACACAGTGGACTAACACCAGCAGATGACGTGTCTCTCCTCTAAACCATCACTGATCATCAGTAAATTTTACATTTCATTTGTAAATTCAGGAAGCAGAGTCTGGAGGAAGAGTGGAGACACACAGTCCAAACTGCTCGAGGTCTAGTGTGAAGTTTCTACAATCAGTGATGGTTTGGAGAGACATGTCATCTGCTGGTGTTGATCCACTGTGTTTTATTATCAAGTCTAAAGTCAGTGCAGTTTTGTTTTTCCCAAAAACTAATCCCTACTAAGTGTGCATACATAACTACATACATGTTAGTTTCACCCCAAATCTTGGTATGAGAATGTGTTTTAATATGTAATACGCACTGTGTGCTCATCCACTCACTTACCTAGTTTATAGGTGAGCACATACAGCATATTCCACGGCGTCCCTGGTACGGCCATCAGCTTCCTCCAGACCCTCCAGGGCCGCACCACGTCTCGGGACCCCCGGCGCGTCTCCGTCTGAGTCCTGCCTGCCTCGCCGTCAAGCACGGGGGCTCCCCAAACGAACAGTGCTACACCTCCGTACACACAGGCCAGCAGAGTGAACATCCAGCCCCAGCCGGCCACGTCAATCACAGCCAGCAGCCCGCCTCCCGCGAACACGGAGCCCGCCTTGTAGCCCACCACCTGCGCAGTGTTACCCAGCCCCAGCTCGCCCTGCCCCCGCAGCAGGCGCACGGCCGCCCCGTCCACCGCGATGTCCTGCACCGAGGCCAGCACGTTCATAGCCAGCAGGGCGCCGGCCACGGCCGCGTACTGCGACTCGGGCGCCACGGTGGCGCTGACCAAGCACGTGAGGGCCAGACCAGCTACGGTGGTCACCAGCCAGCACCGCTTGGTGCCCGTCCGGTCCACCAGGGGTGCCCAGAGTACTTTAAGCACCCAGGGGAAGTACAGCACTTTGGTCAGGCTGATGCGGGTGAGGGAGTGGCCGGCGCCGCGCAGGTACACGGGCAGCAGGGACGACTGCAGGCCATATGGGATGCCCTGGATGAAGTAGAGCAACCCAAGGAACACAAGCTTATCGTTCATCATTGGGAACAGCAGGGTGGGGAGGAGGGAGGACGACAGGAAGAGGACGGCTGAACGATCTTCAGCTCATGGTCTTAACCTGGACAAAAAAAAAAAAAACACATAAAAAAAATTTAATTAAATAATGTTTAAATTACAAGTGGATTACAGACTGGATTGTGACTCTACATTTTACACAGTATTAAGAGACAAAAGGCTATAGCAAAGCAGGTGAACTAAATTACATATTGTATCTTATGGCCTATGCATTTTTACATACAGTGAGTCCAAGAAGTATTTGATCCCTTGCTGATTTTCTTCGTTGGCCCACTAATAAAGACATGATCATTCTATACTTTTAATGGTAGATGTATTCTTACATGGAGAGACAGAATATTAAAAAGAAAATCCAGAAAATAAATCTAAGGAATATATATTAATTGATTTGTATTTCATGGAGTGAAATAAGTATTTGATCCCTTAGTATTCCTTAGCAGTTCTGGCTTTTACAGACCAGTTAGACACTCCCAATCAACTTGTTACCTGACCTGAAGCCACCTGTTCTCACTAATCACCTGTGTGAAAAACACCTGTCCACAGAATCAGACAGATCACACAGATTTCAAGTCTCCAACATGGGTAAAACCAAAGAGCTGTCACAGGACCTCAGAGTCAGAATTGTTGACCTTCACAAAGCTGGAATGGGCTACAGAAAGATTAGTAAGGTGTTGGATGTGAAAGTAACAACTATTGGTGCAATTATCAGAAAGTTTAAAGAGACAATGACAATCAACAGACCTCGGCCCGGTGCTCCAAAGAAGATTTCGCCTCGTGGGGTGGCAATGATGCTGAGAACGGTCAGAAATCGTCCTGCAACCACTCGGCAGGAGTTAGCAAATGACCTGAAGGCAGCTGGGACCACAGTTTAAAAGGAAACAATTGGCAACACTTTGCGCAACAATGGATTCACATCCTGCAGTGCCGGAAAGGTACCCCTGCTGAAGAGAGCACATGTGGAGGCGCACCTCAAGTATGCCAATGATCATTTGAAAGATGAACCAAGTTATTGGGAGAAGGTTTTGTGGTCAGACGAGACCAAAATTTAACTTTTTGGCCTCAACTCCACCCGCCTTGTGTGGAGGAAGAAAAAAGCTGCCTATGACCCCAAGAACACTGTGCCCACCATCAAGCATGGAGGTGGAAGCATAATGTTTTGGGGGTGTTTCTCTGCCAAGGGTACAGGGCTACTTCACCGCATCACTGGGAAGATGGATGGAGCCATGTAACACACAATCCTGAGGGACAACCTCCTCCCCTCTGCCAGGGATCTGAAAATGGGCCGTGGTTGGGTCTTCCAACATGATAACGACCCTAAACATACAGCAAAGGCAACAAAGGATTGGCTCAAGAAAAATCACATTAAGGTCATGGAGTGGCCCAGCCAGTCGCCAGACCTCAATCCGATCGAAAATCTATGGAGGGAGCTGAAGGTCAGAGTTGCCAAGCGACAGCCCACCAACCTTCATGATTTAGAGAGGATCTGCAAAGAAGAGTGGGCCAAAATTCCCCCTGGTGTGTGTGCTAAACTTGTGGTTAACTACAACAAACGTCTCACCGCTGTGCTTGCAAACAAAGGCTTTGCCACTAAGTATTGAGTGTGTTTGGCAAGAGGGATCAAATACTTATTTTCCTCATTGAAATACAAATTAATTAAAATATATTCTTTAAAATTATATTCTGGATTTTTGTCTTGATATTCTGTCTCTCCATGTTAGAATATATCTACCATTAAAAGTGCAGAAGGATAGTGTCTTTATTAGTGGGCAAACAAAGAAAATCAGCAAGGGATCAAATACTTCTTGGACTCACTGTATATTATTTACCTTATTAACATTTCATACATTTTTTACTGTTTCTTATTACTAGAGAATTCTTAAAATATTTTGCTGCTGTGTACAACTACAGGGGTTGGACAACGAAACTGAAACACCTGTCATTTTAGTGTGGGAGGTTTCATGGCTAAAATGGAGCAGCCTGGTGTTCCATCTTCATTAATTGCACATTGCACCAGTAAGAGCTGTAAGAGTGTGAAGGTTCAATTAGCAGGGTAAGAGCACAGTTCTGCTCTAAATATTGTACACAATGCACACACCATTATGGGTGACATACCAGAGTTCAAAAGAGGACAAGTTGTTGGTGCACGTCTTGCTGGAGCATCTGTGACCAATACAGTGTCTTAGAAAATTATAATATTATATAAGACCAATTGGAACTTTTGGTAGGAAGCATGAAGTGCTGTAAGATTTTGAGGGAAAACAAAACTGCACTGACTTTAGACTTGATAATAAAACACAGTGGATCAACACCAGCATTTCTCTCCAAGTTCATCATTGACCATAACTTACAACTTTCATGGGGATGAGGATTTCATTTTCCAGCAGGATTTGGAACACGGCCCACATTGTAAAAGTACCAAAAGGGCTTATTTAATATTCTAATTTACTGAGACATGAGATTTTTAGGTGCCATATCATACCATATGCCATAATACTTACAAATAAAATGTCATCCCGCCCTATCAGTGAGTGATTACGTACAACCATAGTGGTGGCTTGTAACGTTATACTATTGATATTAATATCGAAATTATATTGTATCGAGCAAAATTAAGCTTAATATATCATCCAGCCCTGTGTTGAATTTAGTCAGTTGGTTTTAGTCATTTAGCTTGGTCATGCTGGTCAACCAGAATGGTCAATCTAACGTTACTGGAAATACGTGTTATTTATGTCACTTTTTAAATCCTGATTAACCAGCTGAAGCAGAGAATGTTTTAACACATTATTTTTGTATTATAGGTTAAAAAAAACATATATATATTAGCTAAAACTATATAACGTTATAGTTATGCCACTTTCACCTGCAGCAGTGCCTCGTTTCTCATTATGCTTCGGTTTACTAAGTTATTAATTAAACAATAAGGTAAAACCACTGTAAAATATGATTATTTGCGAGTTTAAAGCAGATTAATCACAGCAAATGAATTACAGTAATAGCGAATATAAGGGTAATAAGTTAGCTAGATTAGCTAATATATAAACACAGCTCCAGCAGCGCGGCGGTGACCGCTGAGGCTAACGCTACAGCAGCTCCAGCCCCGCGGCTCTACCCCGCGGCCTAAAGGAGCGCTTACTTCCCCCGCCGGGCTGCCGGGCTGTGCTGGGTACAGACCGCATGGTGTGAGCGCTTCTGCAGCCCGCTGTCAGACAGAAACTCCGGGCTAAAGCTCCTCCAGCCTCCGCCGCCACAGCCTCCTCTTACCACCAGCACGCAGCTGCGCCGTGACGACACCGCCCCTCAGCCAATCAGCGGCCTGCAGGAGGAACACGCGCCCCACCATGGCAGAAAATACATGACTTTTATATTTATGATTGACAATTTTCATAAGCTTTTTTATATTTCATATTAAGCTTTTTTTTTCAGACAAAACATAAAAATGGTTCGATAAAGAAAAGTTAATAATGTGAAATTATTCAATCACACCAGCAGATACAGTTCAGCTGAAGAAGACAAGTACAACAAAACAAGCACACACAAAAACAATAATGAAAAGAAAAATATATATATATTTATTTAAAAAACCCTACTGAGGTCTCACTACTCTAATATTATCTGTAATATTTATACAATGTTCTCTGATTCATCATCCTAGTAGGATACAACAATCTTGAATCTATAATTTTATGTCAATACATGACTTTTATCAATATATAAAATACAGTTATGTTTACATATTAGATGATCGTCTCTGAAATCACAGCAATTGTGCACAGATTACAGTGTTGGTCAACTTTTGATTGTCAACTTAAAGTTGCTTCGTTTTATATAATTAAATCTATTTTTTTGTACAGCATAACATTAACAATAATTTTCTAGTTCTCTTGTTAATAACGGTAATTGATGTAAAATCTAATTAAATTAACTTTTTGTTATTGTTTTATGTCCCACTTATTAAAAATGCTTATTTAATTAACTTAAAAATAACTTTTTGTATTTAACAGAATATATTGAGTTAGGGTTAGTCAGGAAAGTGTGTTGAAACAAATGTGTCACCAGAGCTAAATAAATCAACAAATAAATTTAAAAACTCATAAAACCTATTTATTATACAACAGGGCATATATTTAAGTATTGGTTAATTGCCATCAAAGTGAATTTTATACTATAGAGCTTAAATATACAAGGCATGCAACACACTAATGTTAAGATGAACGTAATACCATAAATACCAGTAGTTTATCTATAGAACAGCATAAGATATTGTATTCTGGTTTAAAAAACAAATAACAAATAATAAAGTGAGACTAATATATACAGCAAAAAAAGCTGTAATGCAATATACTGCAGACACACTAGATGTCAGTATGAAAATACTATCGTATGAAGATACTCTTAAACAGCGCCGCCACGCAGAGGAGGACACACACTACAACATACATCAGATCCCTTTAATAGGCTCTTGACTATTGATGAACTGAGTCAATCACAGCACTCATTTACAATCACTTACTTATATCATCATTAAATTCACACATACAAAGCTTCATTACATTTTAACAATCTACTTCTTGGTGCTTTTAATTGTATTGTTCCTGCATTCTTCAGGATTTCAGTGGAGGAATGCAGACAGTCTCGCTCATCATCATGAGATACTAACCCTCTAAATGCAGCCAGGAGCTTCCTAGTGACAAGATAGCATCTGCAGGACACACCCACCCACACCACACCTTTCTAGAAAGATCCAGACGTGTTATCTTGTATTTTATGTAGTAGAGTGACTCTACTCTACAGACTTTAATGTTACTAAATTCATTCTTTTCAACAAACCACAGGACACAGAGCGGCACTGAACACAAGATTTATTCATCAGAAAGTCATGATTACAGTTCTTCTTCTTCTCCACAGATGGTTTGTTAGCAGATATTCGGGGGAATATGATGTTTTTACTGATCACTTCCGACCAGGGCCAGCAGGATCTTCTCGTAGTCTCCTTTGGTGTCATCCTGAAATGACAAATCACAAGATTAAAGAATAAAAAGTAATATAGTGTTCGCTACTTGGTAAATAAGTTATAGCATTACAAGTTGTGTAAAGTGCAATAAATACACTAAACATACAATACTGTTAATCCCAGAAACTTGTATTTTAATGTATTTTATTAAGATTTTACTTTATGTCTCTAACAGCTTTGAGCATCTATCCTGTGGATTTCTGCAGCTCCTCCAGAGTGACCATGGGTCTCTTGGTTGCTTCTCTGACCAGTGCTCTCCATGCTTGAAGTGTAAGTTTGGGTGGACGCCCATAGTGTGAATTTTGCGACAAAAATTTTACGCACAAAAATAAAAGCCGCAATCAAAATTTTAAGAATCAAATGGAAAAAAGAGGAAAATATATAGCAACTATATTTTTTTATATTAATTGTTACTTTATTATTGCTTGCAGTAATCTAAACATTATTTCAGTTTGAATTTTGCCAGTCTTTGATTTTACTTTTGTGTTAGCGCAATTTTTTTGCCATTCAGAGGTGAGTATTATCAGCCTGTAGCCTGCTGCTAACCCTGGCTAGCACTGCCGGAGCAGCATTAGCATTAGCATTAGCCACTAACCACGCTAATCGCTAGCTCTTTTGCCATTCTGCGGTGAGTATTATCAGCCTGTAATTTGCTGCTAACCCTGCACTAGCTAGCACTGCTGGAGCAGCATTAGCACTAGCCACTAACCTGCTTTTGTCATTCAAAGAAGAGTATATCAGACTATAGCCTGTGCGTTTACCATGATAAAACACAAACTATGCGTGACGAACCGTTAACTAATATCGCCCTGGGTTACCAAAACACTCAGGGCTCCTCAGTATAGCACTGTCTGGCAGCATTAGCTGCTAACTGCAGCTAGCCTAAGTGGAAATCTGGAAATCTAAGCTTACTGTTAATAATCGGAAGCGTTTTACTCACCCAAGTAAACCGTTTTAGAAGAAAAATCTGTGTGGATTAACATCAAGCACTCGTTTGACTTTTTTAATATTGTTTTTTAAGAATTACGGTTTTGTTTACTTAGCTTAGCTTACCTCTGTTCCTTACTAGTGTAATAATACTAATACTTGTGCACGTCACATTTTAGAATTTTATGTGATTAAAATTGAGAAACTACACCTACACACTACTTCACTCATCACAAAAAGGAATGAATACGCTGTTTAATAGAAGCCCTGATTATATAGTCACTGTCCAATGAAAAACAAGTATTTTCAAAACTTCAAAAGCAACTTTTTAGTAGAGAGAAAAAAACCTTCTACATTTTCAATGGAAATCAAAGTAAAAAGAGTTTTTCTCAGGTAATTTTAAAGTATTTATTTTGGTCGGTTCTTTAAGAAAATTTGGCATAGTGTAGGAGACATTTTGTTTGTTCAAATTTTGTTATAAACTAAAATGCTAAATACTTTTGCACATCACACTTTAGAATTTTATGGGATTTTTATATTTGCACTAATTTTTATATGGGTTCTGTTTGCCTTTAATCTCCCCCATCATACCTTACTGGTACACTCTTCCTCATATATTTCACTTTTGTCTTGTGTCTCTTGTCTAAAATATGTCTGACCTTGTTAAGTGTCCATTTTATTCTTATATTATTTCTATTTTTATTTAGTTGTACTTTAGTCTTTTGTTGCTCATGTTTTTTGTTGTTGTTGTAACTTTAGGAAGGAGAGAAATGCATTTTTATAAATCCTCTGTATGTTCTGTATTTTATGCAGTATTGACAATAAGTATTGACTACTTGAATTGACTTGATCAATCATAACCACTACTAATCAGAACCTACCAGAATGTCCTTGTAGAGGGTCTTGCCGTATTTCTTTTTGTACTCCTGCTTGATCTGCACCAGATCCACCTCAGAGCGGCTCACCAAGATGCGGGTCAGGACCTTGCCTCTGTAGCCGGAGCCCTGTGAGAGGAAAACAGGTTAAAATCTGTGTGCATTCACGTTACTAATATTACATACACAGGTTTATTAAACAAAAAAAAAACACACACTCTTACCTTCATGGCCAGGTTGAGTTTCTCAGCGAAGTAGGCAGGTTTGCTTCCAGCACATTTCACTAGCGGGTACACAAAAAAAGAAGAACAGATGAACCAAGGCCATTAAAATAAGAAAATGTTACAAAATTTCACAAGCTCGAAATGTGGCGTCCACATGGTTGGGCACGTGCTTGTAAAAGCAGCAGCAGACAGCTTGTCAAAAGCTGTGCAGCTCAGTCCAGCACAGTTTTGTGCAGATATTTCCAGTTACAGCCAAAACCATGGTTTTATTCACAGTAAAGGCTCTTATTTACCTTTTAAAAGGTAAGTTTGAATGCCCGATTAAAGGGCTGATTATTGTTTTTTTGCTGTTTTCTCAGGTTTTGAGTGCTCAGCTGACTCTAAGGCTGGTGACGTAACAGAACAGGTCTTGCATTGTTTAATATTGCAATATATATAATTAAAAAAAAAAACTTAACAACAACAAAAACAACTTTGCAATGTCAAATGTTTCCAATATCGTGCAGCCCTAGTTTGCACCACTACAAACAAACAATCGTATAAATTCATAAAATGTATGAATTTACATATTTTATAATTATATTTTAAATGTGATTTTCTCTTACTGACTTTCCTAGTGTATGTCTGTTTACTACAGCTGTTTTTAGGTCGTTTAATATTTCTTGTTTAACATTAATGGGCATGAACCAGCCTGTTGCTACAGCTTTAATTTTTTTTTTCTATTTTAAATGTTTTACTCTGGTTTCCTTCTACTACACTGATGTAAAAATACCAATGATTTACCAATAATTATCTTAACTACATATTGCTTCATAACATGTATCATATGCATCATCCACCCATGTAAATCACAAATCAGTCTAGTGAAAAATCACCATAATGAAAGTAATTATAATCAGGGTCTCCTGGTCTGGGTTTCTGGGGCATTGAAAAGAAAAAAAAATGAATCCCAAAAATCATGTTTTTAGCAAAGCCATCAGATTCCTGATCATCTTTAGTTCAGGGGAAGCAAAAACACTGTGAGAAACAGTGAAAACATTTCATCATCAAAATCTGATCTCATTCCAAAAACATTCCAGAAACATTGTAAGAGGAGTTGCGTTTACTGAGCACTGCTCTGCTCTGCTCTGCACGTTACAACACATCATTCCTGCCATATTTCAGCTATTAAAACTCAAGCAGACGTGACTGAGAGACACACCCGAAAGAACAGAAAGTTCAGCAGCATCAGGGCCTCCTACACACTTCTACACTCATCACCCAAAAGACACAAAAACGCTGTTTAATAGAAGCTATGATTATATCGTCACTGTCCAATGAAAAACAAGCATCTCCAAAACTTCAAAAGCAACTTCTTTTAGGAGAGAGAAAAAAAAAACTTCTAAACTTTCAATGGAAATCAAAGTAAAAAAACGTTTTTCTCAGGTCATTTAAAAATATTTATTTTGATCCGTTTATCAAGAAATTTTGGCACAGTGTAAGGCACAGTTTGTTTGTTCAAATTTTGTAACAAACTAAAAATAATAATTGATAAAAATGGAGAAATAATGAAGATCAACCCCTTCAGACCCTTTGTCCATTACAATGGACGCCATGCATTTTCTTTTTTTTTTCAAATGTTTTGTTGCACATAACACTAATTAAGACCTGTTTTTAAATCAGAATATATTTATAAATATATATTTTAAATCAGTTTATAAGCCAAAGAAACAATAGCTTAGCCCTGCACAATGCACTGGAAAAAATACCCAGCACTAGAACTAAAAAGGCAAATTAAAAAAAAGAGCTTATTTGTACTGATTAGAAGTCATTCAGAGAACTTTTAGTTCAGTTTAGACCACGTTTTGATGTTTAGGGATGGCTTGTGAACTTCATAAAATATGTTAAGCACAGGCTTTTTTTTTTAACTTAAGCCATATTTAGATGAGATTACTTTCTCAGGGGGTTCTGGGGGTCATTTGTGATTTTATTCCTATCCGGAACGATCATGTGCGTGTTTTTCTCAGACTTCCTCTGAGAAAGTAAATTACAGGCTGAATTATCTACTGTTTTTCTCTGAACTCCGTGCTCCTCCAGTAATTTTAGTCCTGTCCGCACTCACATCTCTGAGGTTCATCTCCTTACGTTTAATAAAAAAGGCTATTTGTCCACTGCCGCGCACCGTAATTACACTTTGGGAATGTGTTTCCACGGAGATACGCATAAAAAACACAACAGTGAGTGGAAATGGAGAAGCTACTGAACCCCGCGATGTCACATGGCCGAGAAAATCAAGAAAAAAAAAAAAAACTCACTGGTCCTCCCGTTTTAATGTAAGTTTTATCACTGAGTAGAAGTGTGAAATATTTTTCACAGACGTCCCCCTGAGAAACTAATCCCGTCTGCTTTATTTAAGTTAATTGGATTTTAATGTTAATATAGATTTTATATTATAATATTAGAGTCATCTTTTGTGTACACTGCACACAGAAAACAGCATTTTTTTTTTTATTATCGATATTTTTTCAACGCTGGCACATTATTCAGGTCTGAAAAGGTTAAAATCGAGTTTATAAAGTCACAGCTGTGCAGGAATATCTTACCGACAGCAATCAGGCAGTTCTCGATGTCTCCCTTCAGCTCCAGGTCAATCGCTTTGGCCACATCCACCTTACTGTATTTGGAGTACTGCTCAAAAACTGCAGGACAAATAAAAAGGATGTGTTAAAAACAACAAACGACACAAATTTGTCAATGTTGACTATGTTGAGTCTGAAACTAAGGAACTGCAAAGCTGCGTAATTTATTTAAAAGCAGAGCCTGCTTGAATTTCTGCTGTGTCGGATGTTTTAAAGGCACACTATGTAAAATGGTTAGTTAATTACTGTGTTTTATATACTGTTTTTGATTAATAAATGAGAAATGACAGGGTAAAATCAAGGTTCAGCCACCCTTGCCTACCTTAAAATAATTTTATGATCTCCAATTCTTTTTGCTAACCAGACATGTGATAAACAGTGCAAGCAGCCACGAGCACACTCACTCTCCAAAACCAGGGGCAGGGCTCTGATTGGCCGAAAGCATCTTACTCTCATCTTACTTGCACTCTGGCTCAGTGGTGAAATCAACTTTAATGATAATCTGGTGACAACTTAAATAAAACTGGCAAAATGCGAAATGATGTGCATTTACTGTCTATTTTCTGTCTTTTTCTATCTTTGGAGTTGCCATGTTCTCCCAAAATGTACATTATTGTAGGCATAGTGAAGAAAGGAAATGAAACGAGGAGAGTTTTAGATAGGGTTTATGTCACAGCAATTTTGAATCTCACATTATAAAAACCTGCTTAATAGCAAGTCAACTTTCATTTTAATTCTAAAATCTAAAATACTTCGCAAATGGACACCCCTGGATTAGAGTATTAACGTTAGCTTGTAGTGGATTATTAAGAGGTCATTACCTTTTCTGAGCTGAGGAGCGCTCCTGTTGGTCAGGATGTCGATGAACACAGCGCAGTCTGTGCCTTTCCTCTTCTCTCCAGCCTCATACAGAGCCTACACAAACAGAAATCAGTGAGAGAAATCAGAAATTAAAAACAGACCTGACAGCATATCATAGCATTATAGAGGAGTCAAGTGGTGGTGCACTGTTCCACTGTGCAGCGTAGCTTCATTAACCTAATGTTCATGGATGAATCTAAATAACAGTCAACAGTCTCAAAAGTCTTGGAAACAAAACAGAAAAGAACAGCCTTTAATAAAAAAGACCACCACTCCAACTGTGAAGCATGGTGGTTGATGGATTGACAATAGTAATATTGAACAGATGAATCCTGGACAAACATCATAGTCATGTAAGTAGTAGTGGAGTATAGTAGTGTTTTAAACAGTGATGTCAGTAACACTTTACTCTATTCTGACCTTTTTATTTTTTAAGTTACGAGTTTTCTGAAACGTTACAACTTCTAATCTAGTAATCAAATAGAAGTTACGTTTCCAAGTCACTGTGCATTACTTTTTTGTCATTTTTTTTTTGTAAAAAGATACGTAAAAATAGTCGTTAGTAGTAGTTTATTGCTGGAACTTACAATGGTTGCTGTCGGTCTCAACCACGCCAAAAATACAACAGGCTAGTGAGCTAACAAGCTAAAACACTTTTAGAATCAAGTAATCCAACTACTTTCTCAGGGGGACGTTTGTAAAAATATATATTTCACACTTCTACTCAGTGATAAAACTCCTGCATCCGGACTGCAATTAAAAAACAGGAGGACCAGTGAGTTTTTTTCTCGGCTTTCTCGATCACATGACATTGCGGGGTTCAGTAGCTCCTCCATTTCCACTCGCTGTTGTGTTTGTAACGTGGATCTCCGTGGAAACGTGCAGCCAAAGTGTAATTATGGTGCACAGCAGTGGACAAATAGCTATTTTATTAAACATGATGAGGAGACGAAACTCAGAGATGTGCATCCGGATGAGACTAAAATTACCGGAGGACCACGTTTAGCGAGTTCAGAGAAAAACAGTAGATAAATCAGCCGGTACTTTTTTTACTTAGAGGACGTCTGAGAAATACACGTACATGATCGTTCTGGATGAGAATAAAATCACAGAGGATAAAAAATGCCATAAAAGAAATGTTATAAATAAAATTACCCCAGAACCCCCTGAGAAAATAATCCTGTCCGGATAGGGTTTTGGTTTTTACTTTTTTAAAGGGGTAATCAGTAATTAGTAGGGGTGGGCAATATTATAGCGTATACAATATATCGCGACACAGAAATATCATGATATTAAAAATCCATATCGTGATAATAGAGATGTTCTGTCTTAAACGTAGTCTATTATTTACTGTGAAGCTTTAAGTGTATTTATTGTATAATTGTTTTAGTTTATACTTTTAGTTTGCAGTTTATATGCATGAAAATATTTTGCAATATTTTTTGCTGCATTATATTATTTTATGCTAGATTTTTTATTTTGCCACATTATGATTATACTTTTATACTCTTAT
This sequence comes from Astyanax mexicanus, assembly GCF_023375975.1. NCBI lineage: Eukaryota > Metazoa > Chordata > Actinopteri > Characiformes > Acestrorhamphidae > Astyanax > Astyanax mexicanus. The sequence goes on from NC_064429.1 coordinate 7,939,877, forward strand.
ACTATACTCCTGAAATTAATTAATTATTTTTCTGTTTTCCTATATCGCCAAGTATATCGTTATCACAAAAATACCATGAAATATCGTGATATTATTTTAGAGTCATATCGCCCACCCCTTGTAATTAGATTACTTTTTTCAAAGTTACTATGCCATCACTGTATTTAAAGATGTGCAATAAATAGACTTAAGTATCTATAAAGGATGTACAATCTACAGCAGGCACACTTACCCTGGCATCTCTATCTGCCTGGTCCTCACTCACATTCCTGTCTTCATTCCTCTCACCCTGCAAAAGTACATGAGAAATAGATGTGATTTTAAATAAATATTTACCAACACACAGACAGACAAATAGACAAAAAGAGACAGACAGGCACAATAAAAGCAGAATCCTACTTTGGCGAGAGCCAGAAGAGCGTTCCTGAAGTCTCCGCCCGTGTCAGACTTGATGTCAGCCTCCAGATCTTTTTTAAACTCTGCAAGAAAAAAAAATTAAATCAAATAAATCCAAAAAGTTTCGAATTCAATTCAGAATCAATTCTGTATTTCACATTGTGCAAAAAACAGGCGGTAAACACTGAAATGCTAAATACAGGAAACATCAGCTGAAAGTTTGCTTGGTGCAGCTTACCATCTTTGTAGGCCCTTTTGATCTCTCTGATCTCCCTGTTGCTTCTGGAGGCCAAAATCTCGATCAGGGTGTCCTCATCTGTGCCCAAACCCTAAACATGGAGACGTAAGTAAATGATGTTATGAAAGGATGTTATAATGCGTTATGATAAAGAGATTAAAGCCAAAATTCTATTAAACAAAATGATATTACAAAATGTCCATTATTAAAAAAAAAGGCCAGTCTAAAAAACACACTGCCTATCGTTTGTGCTTTCTATAACAGCATTTTGTGCTTGAGCTCCATTCATGGTCATTTTCAATGTAATATGAAAATTTTTCAGTTTCATTTAAAAGCTAAATATTAGCAGATAAGATTACTAACAATAACCAGATATGTATAGCAAGTACTTTACTACTGTACTTAAGTACTAAAATGCTGTATCTGTATCTACTGGAGTATTATTTCTACTACACTACTGTACTTAAGTACTAAAATACTGTATCTGTATCTACTAGAGTATTATTATTACTACACTACTGTACTTAAGTACTAAAATACTGTATCTGTGTCTACTGGAGTATTATTTTTACTACACTACTGTACTTAAGTACTAAAATACTGTATCTGTGTCTACTGGAGTATTATTTTTACTACACTACTGTACTTAAGTACTAAAATACTGTTTTCTGTATATTTCATGATGTATGGCAGTGTGGGCAGTGTGCCAAGTCCTGCTGGAAAATGAAATCCGCATCTCCATAAAAGTTGTCAGTAGCAGAGGGAAGCATGAAGTGCTGTAAGATTTTGGAGATTTTAGATTTAATTTTCCAGCAGGACTTGGCACACTGCCCACACTTCCAAAAGTATCAATTGGTCTTAAATAATATTCATTTTTTTTTACTTTTGGGTTTTCAAGCCATAAACATCAACAATAAAAGAAATAACACTTAAAATAGATGTTTATTTTATTTCCCATTATTGTTTCCAATAAAGTGTCACTGATGTGGTTACTCACCTTCATGGCACCTTTCAACAGTTGGGCGTCGTACTGGGCAGGAGTCTTCAGGAGTGCCAGAACTACGTCCTCCAGCTCACCCTGCAGAGCTGTTTTCAGAGCTGCATCCAGGGGCTACAAAAGTAAGACACAAGATCAAAAGGTCAAAAGTTTTGGACACATCTATTTATTTCTAATTGAATAATTTTTAAACATGATTAAAATACAGGAGTTGAACAATGAAATTGAAACACCTGGTTTTAGAGCACAATAATTTATTGTGGTGATTTGATCAGCCGTGGTTTTATGTTTTTTGGTTACAATCCAGGTTAGCACCCGAACATCCTTTTCAGACAGTTTTCTCTTACAGCATCCACAGTTAATCCTGTTGGATGTGGTTGGTCCTTCTTGGTGGTATGCTGACATTACCCTGGATACCGTGACTCTTGATGCATCACAAAACCTGCTGTCTTGGTCACAGATGCGCCAGCAAGACGTGCACCAACAATTTGTCCTCTTCTGAACTCTGGTATGTCTCCCATAATGTTGTGTGCATTGTGTACAATATTTAGAGCAAAACTGTGCTCTTACCCTGCTAATTGAACCTTCACACTCTGCGCTTACTCGTGCAATGTGCAATTAATGAAGATTGAACATCAGGCTGCTCCAATTTAGCCATGAACCCTCCCTAAACACTAAAATGACAGGTGTTTTAGTTTCCAGTCCAACCCCTGTATGTGGCGGCACCTGATCGGAGACAGTGAGTGGCTGTATGGGTGTGTAAAGCTTGAGCAGTTTTATTGAGTGGCTGAGTGAGTCTTGTATTGACTTTAGCTGAGTGTATCTGAGTGTGCTTTTGCTTGCACAGGTTGGTGCAGGTACTGTAGACATGTCCAGCTTTGAAGAACCACCGTCTCCTTTCACAGCTTGTAGTTTTAATTTGCACAAGTGTACGAGAGTAAAAGCTTCCTGGGTTTACTTTAATGATGGAGTGCAGAAATGATGTGTAAACAGATTTCACCTTGCCGGTGGACTGCTGATAGGCGGCTTTGATCTGCTGCCGCTGTTCATTGCTCTTCTTGGTGAGAACCTCGATGATTGTGGCCTCATCTACACCTGAAATCACCACAACACAGCCAAGATTAGCAAAGAACCAACACTACAAAGATCATACACAATACTGTTGGCTAAACACAAGCTTGTGTAGCTAATGGTGAGGTTATACTGAAGAATTCTGCCATAGACCTTAGTTATCTTTATTATTCCATCAAGAGGAAGATGCTACCACCACTATGCTTAACATTTGGTTAAGAAACCTTTGGGTTAAATGCCACACAAACAGCCATTAAAATAATTTGTTGTTCCACACTGATTTTGATTATAGGTGTATTTTAACAGAGAGAGAGATAGAATATCAAAAAAATATTTAAATATAAATTCAATATAGATATTAAATTCTATTTAATTAAGTAAAATAATGATTTGATCCTCAAGAAAAAACAAGACCTAATGCTCTGTGGAGAAACCCTTGTTGGTAAGCACAAAGCTTTCTCCTAAATTTATTTAGAATTTTATACATTAAAAGTCTCATTCTGCTAAAATCCTAGTAGAGTTGTATATGATGCTGCGTATGAAACTGTTCCCCAGTCTCCAATGTCTGCAGTAGCTAGTAAAAGAAAAGCCTCAGAAAAACGAGTTGATCAGAGAGACTTTAGGGTCTCTACGTCAACCAGTGTCTTCATGGCCTCGGCTCGGGACCACCCACAAGCAGAGCTTACAGCTTTTGTTTACAGAGCTAGTTAGCGTTAGCTATCTTGTGAAAATAACTGTAGGTTTAAATTGGATCTCCGGTTGATTCTGCATTTAACCGAGATCTTAAATATACACTAGGGATGCACGGTTCGACAAAGCAGATCAACTCAACAGAACACCGGTCAAAGCATGTCAGGATTTTAAGCCCTAGTATCTATACTTCTACCTACAGAGTAATGAATTTCAACACTTTTCACACCTTTAGCCAAAAGATAAAAACCTTCTACTTACAGCACCACCGGCAGAAGAATTGGAGCCTCTTTACGTATTTAAGCAGTGGGTGACGATCACATTTTGCACTTCTTTAATTTAGAGTATAGTCTATTATATATAGTTTATTACTTTTAGAGACAGAATATCTAATATCTAATAAAGAATAATAGATTTTAGTGCTTTAGTGCCCCTAACATTTGGACTTTGTAAGTAATAATGGTGCTTTAGTGCCATGGACTACTCACCCTTTGCTTTGATGGCTTTATCCAGAACCCCAGCGTCTCCACTGGCACTGAACTGAGGAGCAGGAGTCACTGTCCCCTGGACACTCTACACACACACACACACACACACACACACACACACACACACACACAATACATTACTTTGTTTCCATATACAATATAAGAAAAACAATAGGAAACAAAAATAGTCCAAAAATAGTGACACACAGTTCATACAGGGTGTTACAACCTTTCACTCTCTCTCTCTCTCTCTCACACACACACACACACACACACACACACACACACACACACACACAGTTAAATCCCCTTCACAAGGCATCTACACCAGCCACAGCTTGTTACAACAATCTATACACACCCTAAAACAGGACTGTGTCTTAAGACAACACAGTTTTAAAGAAAGTGCAGACAGACATTGAACACACCCTCTCTTACAGAACTAACACACACACACACACACACACACACACACACACACACACACAACCTAGTATAAACTGACGGCATATAACACCTCAATCAGCACAGGGTCATATCTGATTATGCTTCTGCAATGTCACAGGATTTATTTTAATCCAGTGTTGCTGCATTAATTTATTTATTTTTCACCAAGATCTTGCAGCAGCATTGATGATGGTAGAGTCTGACCACTGCACAAAGCAGCTCTTCTCCATCCAGCACATCCCAAAGATTCTCAATGAGGTTAAGATCTGGTGAAGATGTGGTGAACTCTCTCAATCCATGTGTGAAAATGATAATTGATGATCTCATGCTCCCTGAACCCTGAACTCTTTCACAATTCCAGCTCCATGAATCCTGACATTGTCATGTTGGAATATGGCCGTGTTCATCAGAGAAGAAAAAATAAATCCATTGATGAAATACCCTGGAATCAAACCAATGACTGACCATAGACTAATCTAAAACTGGCATAGGCCTTTCTGCTGTAAAAAAGAAAAAAAAAAAAAAAAATCGAGAATCGAGAATTGAATCAAGGATTTATTGTGACACCCCTATAAATTAATGATAACAGTGATCTCAAAACAGCGATTCAGCGATAATCAATATATCGCAAAACTATTCTCCACACTTCACAGTGACTATACTACTGAGAAAAAAATACTTCTAAGTAAGTAAATAGCAGGAATTATGAATTTATTTGTGTCAGTTTCACACAATTTAAATACCAATGTTCTTCACAGCATGTTAACCTATTCATTTGATTAAGCTGATTGAGTTACTGTAGTATATCAAATTCAGGATGAGAGCATTTATACATACATATTCTCAAAATTATTGATTTGTTTTTTGTCACACTGCAAGAGATGGTATTATTTTTATGTGAACACAAGCAGAATTGTGTTTGGTAATCAGAAGGAGAATAAATTAAAGACTTTGTATTTTACACTCTGCAAATTCATTTAATTTATTTATATAGTTATTTATCGTAAAGTAAATGTAGTTAGAATTTCAAGCATTTTTAAGCATTTTCTCCAAACTTCCAGCACTTTCCAGTCCTAGAAAACAGAATATTAAAATTCAAGCATTTTCCAGGATTTTAAGCACCCGTACGAACCCTGAGAGAGGGAACACAAACAGTTAAAGGCTTTTCCTCTCCACCACACTGATGAGGGGTTAGGATGGGCGGGGTCCTGCATACCTCTGACTCACTCGCTCCTGCATGTTGGTTCCCACTTCCCTCACTCTCTACTTGTCTCCTCCCCTCCCTCCTTTTCTCCCCACCTCTCATTCTCTCCATCTCCCACCCTCTTCCCCTCTCTCCTCCTTCAGTTCAGTTCAGTCCAGATCGGTGAGTAATTTGCTCGCTCTCTCTCTCTCTCTCTCTCTCTCTCTCTCTCAGTTTTTCCACTCACTGTGGCGAATAAGAAAAAAAAAAAAAAGAGTAAGAAAATCTCTACGAACTGTTGTGAAAGCATACCAAGTCATCGGCCGCGCCCATATAGACGGTCTGCTTGAGAAACTCCTGAATGAAGGACATGGTTGGTGGATCTGCAAACAAAAAAACACTGTTATTAAAGCGCTATGGTAAACTTTAAAGGTGAATTTTACTGATTTTCTACTGAGTTCCTGCTAAATTCACTTGATGGGATGTAAACAGTCGTTTAGCTTTGATGTGAAGTGGTCCAAACTGTAATTGGAACCAGCCCTCACTTGTCTACAGAGCACACTGAACCATTTCCTTTACCAAAACGATCCAAAAGCTCCACTGAAGCTACATATGATCCTTACATCTATATTGAGTAAATGTATCATGATTTATTATTAGAACAAGACTCAACAACAAGTTTAGGTTTAAGCTTATTCAGTATTCACCCCCACTGTGAACAACTCTGACTGTGCAGGATTTGTTCATAATAGAGTATAATATAACATCAAAACAATGTAAATGACTTTGTTTGCATTGTAAACCTTAAATTATTCTGCTTTTCTAAATGTCTGATGTGAGTCTCAGTTGTGATAAAAGTGATAAAACTCCCTTAAACACTGGATACGAGGTGCAAATAAACTTCAAGAGCAGTAACTAAAGCCCTTTAGAATATATTAATACTGTAGCTTTGAAGGATCATTTTAATGCACACTGAACTGAATGTATTTGTTAACTGGAGAACCAAGGGAATTGTGATAAACTGATGAACAGCTACCTAAATACTTTAATGCCTCTAATGGCTTTAAGAAGAACATATTTGTAAATTTGATATTAAACTTGTGTCTTACTTGTGCAATAGAACATTTGAGTAAGATCTTTTTTGAATACTTAAATAGTATTTTAGGTCTATTGATAGTGTTAGTTAGTTTTTTCTGCTAATGAATCTGATCTGATTTCTGCATATATTGTGTTATTTTGAGGGACAAAAGTAAATACTAATCAAATCAAAGCCATAATTTAAAGCCTTAATGTTTTATATTGAATATACTTCTAACAGTAGAGTAAGGCACAAAACCTATATTAAAGTCCATCTATCCCAAAAATATATAAATAATAATAATAATAATAATAATAATAATAATAATAATACAGTAATATACATTTTTGGTCATACCGGCAGGCACTATATTATATTAAATAAAACTTTATTATTTTTTTCTTTTTTTGCAGAACTGTACACTTTAAATATTTTTCTAAACAATGTTTTGCATTATTGCCAAAAATAGTTATCATTATTAAAAATACCCTGAAATATTGTGATATTATTTTAGGGTCATTTTTCCTAGCCCTATTATAAACACATTAAACACACAACACCAATTACTCAACCCTTATTCATCTGTTTCCAGCTGGTTGCCAACAACTTCACTTTTCAGTATCAACTTACAAACCTAGAAGGCAGAATAATGCAATTACATTTTTACGTTCTACTGAAAGGCTCTGCTTAATTTTACTGACAATTAAAAGTTTGCTCAGTTTAGTTTATGCTCTTTTATTCTATCTAAATCCCCATCTTCACAATTACAGTAACTTAATTTTTAAAATAATTAAAGCAAAAAAAAATTAACACACATCTATGTTGCCAAACCTGTTCTGTGCAGCCTCTACAGGAAGGACCACGCCTTTCTGCTGACTGACACCCATTCATATTAGTTTAGCATTTTCTGTCCATTCTAATCTAACTAATCTTTTAAAATAGTAAAGAAAACGAGTTTAAACCATATTGAACTTCGAATTATAAACGCACCACAGCGTGAGGCAGCATTTAACATTTAAAACTAAAACTTTGTAAAGAAAAATAGCAAACAATTAGTGTAAAAAAACTAAAAAACAGGTTTATTCTACTTCTACAAGATCCAGAAGTATAAAAATGAGGATAAAAAGCAGGAAAATACTAAAACTATCACTTACCGATATGAGGTCTGAGAGGCGGCGGAGACTCGGGGCGCAGCGGTGAAGCCCCGCATATATACACAGCGCTGCCTCTCCCCACCCGTACTCCGCCACGCCCCGCCTCCCCGCGCTCTGATTGGTTACTAGCATCGCGGAACTGCTCTGTTCTGGGCTACGATTGGTTAAAAGTTCACATTCACAATCAATCAAGCTAAAAACGGGTGCTGAAAATTTTATCGCTACTCTTACGTAACAGGTGTGACGGATTTTTGGGTTGCTTGGAGTTTTTTGGTTTGTGGGCGTGGCCAAGCGTGTAAATATATTAAATTACTCAATTATTTCACTGTTTTAAGTGCATTACGTTTTTTAAATAATGCTAGATCTGAACGGTTTCACACAGTTTACAAAAAAGATCCTGCAAAAATCTCCACAAACTGATTTAATATTTACTTTGCTTTATAATTTAAACACCAGAGGCTTTGCAGTGAGAGAGTTTGTCAGTAACGCTTTTTAAGACTGCTGATTGTCCCAAAGTGAGAACAGGTGAGGCAGGTTGTTGTGGCCAGTTCATATAACTCTGGCTCGAAAACTGTCTGTAGTCGTTAAAAGTCAATTAAGCTCTAAATAGTACAATAAAAAAAAAATTAATCAGATTAGCCTCACCAATCTGTAACCAGGCTGTAGGTTGAAAGTTGTTGGGGAGATGATCCAGGGCTAAGGTAAGCTGATGGTTGTAAATTAGATGATCCAGAGACTTTATTCAAACAGTATAATCCCTGTGGGGTACAACTAAATAAATTGGTAGTCAATTAACTAAAATCCACAGCCAATTAAAAAGCTGTTTTCCCACAAAATTAGTTCACAGGTGAAGCAAACCATAAACCACATGCAACACATGGCTGTGTTCTTACATTCACTCTATTTGTTCATTGCTTCCATTGGTGGCAGGGGCTAGAATGACAACTAATGCTTGATTCACACTACAGGACATTGTGACCTTGTTCACATTACAAGCCACATTGCTCAAATCTGGTTTGGCTCTCTTGATGGTTTACATTCACAAATGTAAGTGATCTGTATCTGTGTGTAATGTGAACTAATCACATTGAAACCAGTATAAACTTCACCATCTTCACCAACAACAAAAAAAAATCATAATACAGAGACGACCCATAGCTTTACAAAGGGAAATGGATGTGTTAGCAGCTCATATGTGGAGCATCTTTTGCTGGAGTGGAGAAACAGGAAACAGCTGGTCTGAAGTTCATACTCAGGTCCAGGAGGTGATAAAAAGGACAGGCGGTTTGCTTTTGCTGTTTTTTTTTTTTCAGCTATAGCTGCAAAGCTGCTTCAAGAGATGCAGTGTGGGTACGAGAGAGAAGCACGTAGCGCTTATGCTAATGCGTAAAATAGTAAAAAAGACGCATGAATTCCGATTTGACCGTTCACATTCATGTCCCTTGTCTATGGATCGGATTTAGCACCACATATCAAAAAGTGACTCAAATCTTAATTGAAAAAATGCGATTTGGCACGTTCACACAGCCTGGAAAAAAATCAGATCTGAGCCACATTAAGCAAACAATACGTTTTGAGTCACTTCAGCCTGGTAATATGAAGGTGTAGCCTTTGAGTCGTCGGGTCGTTGTGCTGTTCACACTACACAACTGACCCACGACACAGGGTCACGAATCGTACTGTTTTTCATTGTAGGACATGAAAGATTCACCTGGATGCTCTCCAAAACATGTTTTATCACAAGAACATAAGTATTAAACGCACTTGGGAGCTTGCAATGCCATGCAAAAGAATCTCTACAGAGGAGAATACCCACTTGAAGTGAGTCCAAAATAAAAAGGTTTAAATAAAACAACTGGGCAAAATCAGAGTTTACAAATACTAAAATATATGTTCTTGTGTATCAAATGTTTTAACAATACAGACAAACTCCAGTTATACAGTTATTGTGGCAAATCTGATATCCATCTTAAACCTTCAGAGGAGACATATGTGAGATTGGAAACAGGTTTCAGTGTTCCACACAGATTGTGTAAATCTGAATAAGATAAGAAAACCTGCTTAAGAAATCCTGCTGCTTTTCACATGTAAATTAATGTGAGTTGGTGTTTTTGTAAAACAGATACACTGATACCTGTCTGAGACCTGTCTGCCCACACAGGACTCAGACGCTGAGAAAATACCATTCCTGTGAAGCATTTTAGCCATTCCTTTACAAATGATCACTTGTCACCTACTCATTTGTTGTACAGTAAGGATGGTGTAAGGTGTGACTGGTCTGTTTGTGAAGATGCTGCATGCTTTAGATAACAGCAGTGATTTTAACTGTATGTTCTGCTCAGATTCAGTCAGTTGGGTTGTGACCAGGTGACTGGCCTGCCATTTAAAGCATTCAATTTTTTTACCTTAACACGTTCATGTGTTGCTTCTGAGGAATGTTTTGGTTCATTACCCAACTCCAACTGTACTGCAGTATTTGATTGAACAGTACCTCCACAGTGTTTGACAGATTACATGTTATGCCTTGGATTGCGAAATTTTGTAATTAAGAAAATGAGCATAAAAAATGTAAACTACTCATTGAACTGAATAGCTAGATAGCTTGCATTAACCTAGTCCAATTACCTTAGACTCAGAATTTACCAAGCAGCAGTTTATCTTTCTTAACCACTAGCTACACAAACTGGAGCCTGCTGTCTTTCTTACTCTGACTTTATCTCAGACATCCCAAGTTGCAAAAGTTGATTTCAGGGAGGTTACCCTACAAACCCACTCCCACCCCCCACCCCCCACGCCAAAAAAAAAAAAAAAAAACACACACCAAAGGATTATGAAACTTGACCTTTATATTAATTAATTTTATTTATTTTTTTTTGTATTAAATTTAAATTTACATTTTTTGGTGAAATGCGTTTTCTTTTTTCTTTTTGGAAGGCCCTGCCTCCTTTTTTTGGGGGGGGGGGGGGGGGGAGCCTTTATTTGAGAAAAATTGACAGTTACAATAAATAAAACATTTCATATCATATTACAACAGTTATTAATATTGCCTCCGCCATGATCTGCTTTCTCTCACTCACTGAACAAATCCCGTCCGGGAGGGGGGAAAAACACTGCCCGCCCACACTAAAAAACGATTGGCTGTCTCACAGACTCACAGACAGAGAACAGGCCAATCAGAACCCTCTCTGTTTTCTCTCTCTCCTTCCCACACGCGATTAGAGAATAAAAGTCTGTGGCCTGTGTGCGTGTTTGGGGCGCTCGTTTTGAATTCCCGGAGATTATATGTGACTCGCGGGCATCAGGGAGCCGCTACTGAAATGCGGGAGACTCCCGCAGCTTCAGGGAGACTTGGTTTGTCTGGTATCTATTCCTACCTCTCATAGATATTCATTTCAGCTCTAAACACTACGCTTAAGCAAGACAGCTATAGTAAGCCAAAATCAGTTCAGTTAAAATCAATGACTTCTGTAGGAACATATCGATTTAACTGCCTTTATAAATAATGCCTGTATAAAAAAAAAACACCTAAATTCCCCAAATACACAATACACTCTTATACTTAGGACAATCTACTGACGAGCAAAGTTGAATTCCTCACTCTATTTCCACCTTAAAAGCTGAAACTACATTTATACAATTACACTAATTCCACCTTAAATGTTGTTGCTATATTCACAATAACACTATTTCCATCTTAAAAGTTGCCACCATATTCACACAATCACAGTTTCACCTAATTCCTCATTAAATACGAAAACCTTAAAAGCTGCCACTACATGCACACAATTACTAAATAAAATCCACCTTAAATGTTGTTTAAGGCTGTTCACACAGTTACACTAATTCCACCTTGCCAAATGTTGTTATATTCACATAATACATTTCTCATTAAATGCTGTTGCTCTACTCACACAGTCAAACTAATTCCACCTTAAATGTTGTTATATTCATGCAATCACATTAGTTCCACCTTAAAAGCTGCCACACTATATACTCAATCACACTAATTCCTTGTTTAATGTTGTTTGTATTTTCACAGTCACACTAGTTTCACCTTAAAAGCTGCCACTTCATTCACACAATTACACAAAGTCCACCTTAAATGATGTTATATTCACTATCACACTAGTTCCTCAAAAGTTGCAAATATATTTACACAGTTACAATTAATTATACCTTAAAAGCTGCCACTATATTCACACAACTGATGTTTTCAGTCCACCTTAAACAGTACAGGCATTAGACTAAATTGCCTTACTATTTAATGTGGCACAAATCTGCAAACTGTAGCATAAACAATGATGCTGGCTTGTTTTTCTTTTATGTTACCTTTAGTGCTGAGACAAGGTAGGTGGCCTAGTGTTCATGTGAATCATAAACATGAAATAAAACTTTAGGGACAGTAAATGGGTGAGATTACAAAAAAAAAAAAAATTCTGATATAATTTAAAATGATAATAGTGTATCAAAAAAGGCAACACAAATAATAAATACTAATAGGATATTCTGGTGTAACCAATAAAGTACTTATGCAACCAGCTGGTCACCAGCTTCAGCAACCTAGGAGTGTAGAGCAGGATCTACAGGCCCAGCTGCAACATCTGTAGGTAAATCTCATTTTACATCCAGGCAAGAGGCACCAAACAGGGTATTTGATTTCCTTATCCTTTCAGTCTAATATTGTAATCATTTACATATATCATCATTAAATTTACACATATAAAGCTTAATTCCTTTTTAACAATCAACTTCATGGTGCTATTTATTGTGTTGATAAAGGCAGTTATTATGGTGTCCTTGGTAATTGGTGTCCTATTGTGTTCCTACTGTCTCCATGTTCTCTCAGAGTGAGGATCAGCAGTTCAGCAGCAGGGAGTTTCCTGCATTCTTCAGGATTTTAGGGGAGGAATGCAGACAGTCTCGCTCATCATCATGAGATACTAACCCTCTCAATGCATCCAGAAGCTTCCTAGTGACAAGATAGCATCTGCAGGACACACCCACCCACACCACACCTTTCTAGAAAGATCCAGACGTGTTATCTTGTATTTTATGTAGTAGAGTGACTCTACTCTACAGACTTTGATGTTTCTAAATTCATTCAATTCAACAAACCACAGGACACAGAGCGGCACTGAACACAAGATTTATTCATCAGAAAGGTCATGATTACAGTTCTTCTTCTTCTCCACAGATGGTTTGTTAGCAGATATTCGGGGGAATATGATGTTTTTACTGATCACTTCCGACCAGGGCCAGCAGGATCTTCTCGTAGTCTCCTTTGGTGTCATCCTGAAATGACAGATCACAAGATTAAAGAATAAAAAGTAATAGGACTGTCCACTACAAGTCCTCTTATTGTCCTCTTATAAGTTCTAGAATTATAAAGTTGTGTAAAGTGCAAATGTTCCCGGTGCCATTGGCTGCAACAAGCCCAAAGCATCATCTATCCACCTTATTCTTTACAGGTAGTAAATAATAATTAGTAGGTTTGTAATTAAAGAAGAAAGTTTTGAAATAAGAGACATCTAGGCTTAGCTCAGTAGCTGCAACATTAACAAAACAAAACAATTAACAAAAATTAACTACTAAATCTGTTCATACTCCTTTAGAGCCTGTTTCAAGGAAATGGACATGATTTTATCAGAACTTACCACATCCCCTGTTACTCATAACCCCATCATTATTCTGTTTTATTTGGGTAAATGCTTTGAACACTAGGGCTGCAACTAATGACTATTTTTGTAGTCGACTAATCTGCCGATTATTTGTTCGATTAGTCACAATTAGGGATACAAATTATCGATGAATTCATTAATCATTAGTTGATTGATCTTATCGATCGACTTTCGATTAATTGATAAGTGGCGTTTTGTCACCTGAATTTCAGTGTTTCAATAGGGCCTTTAAAAATACCAGCTAAATAGTTGCTAAAAACACTGAGTTCAAAAAGTATATATTATATGATGATAATTATATTGTATTATATTATATATTCCTCAAGTAATTATGCATTAGGAAAAGAAAGCAGACATTTTTTTATGGTATAACAAAATACATTCTTTAATTAAAAAAAAATAATAATTAAGGACTGGCTCAGTTTTTGCGTTTTTGTAACATTAGACATATTTTGATAGTTTGACGAACCTATATTAAACAAAAAATTATGAAGTACATTATAGGAAACATTCACACAGGCTGGATGTTATTTTCAGGAGATTCTAGGATACTTGTATGTATTTTTATTCTTCATTTCTTACCTTTTTCCAAGGAGAAACCTCCCAGAAAGGGAAAATAAAAAGTTTTTTTTTTTAATAAAGTCTGTAGTTACTATAAAATATAACTTAATTTAAATGAAGAGGACAGAGTACAGTATCTCCCCAACACTTATCCAGCTAACTTTCATTTATCTAAGGTTAGTGATGTTAATGAAGGAGTGAATACTGTTTAAACTCTCTCTGCAGTAATTTAACTCACCATGGGTAATATAGAACTCAGTGTTTAAACTGTACAGAACTAGTAAAGATAGACTGTAGAGTATTTTTGTGGAGTTAAATGTGTTCGTTTGTGTCTCAACCTCTCTTTCGCGCGCTGCAAGTCCCTCCCACACTGGAAAGTGTTTGGACAGTGCAGACGTAAGTCTGGGAACTCAGTTCTAAGCTCCAGAATAAATACTGTCAGAGTTTTAGGCTTTGGACAAACATTTAAAAAAGATGAAATTTTCCTGCAAGAAGCTCTGAGACTCTTCTTTCTTCAGTAACTGTGGCCACACTAAGTTATACAACAATTTGGCGTCACAGGATGGAACAGGATGGACGAGATAACCAAACATGTCTCTTCATATTGACGCTTCGAAATATACGATTTCAGGCTGGCAGATTGAGGTCGGCATCAGAAAGAAGTATATAAACTGTTTATTTCTCGTTATGCCTAAATCGCACCCATGATTATTAATAAGAAAATTTGCACGTTTCGAGCTAAGCATGAGCTGTGCTTTTTGCTTCCTCTCGATACCAAAGACACACCGACATGATAACTGACATGTCTGAACAAACTACTATATTAGTTTTTTTGCCAACAACTGAAACAATTCCTTTCAGTGGTTTTATTGGAACATTTGGAAGAAGTTTAATTTTCTGTTGAATATATGTCTTTTAAAGTTTTTCACACAATTTCTTTAAATCAGGCGAAGCAGGCAGGAAAATTGTTGCAAAAACAGCATAATCAAAGTTATATTGGGGTTATTATTTTGCACAGCCTCAGGCCACATGTATCCTTTTTTTACTTTTTTTTCTTTCAGACAGTTCAGCATTTCTCAGCTTGTCCAGAAAAGTGTGTGCTTTAGCGGTGGCTCAAACCACTAGTTAGGAGGGGGAGCTCAACATCCCAAAATACCAATACATTCTTTGTATTGAAACTTCCCCACTTTTATTGTAAATAGTTATGTGCCTTAAAATAAATAAATTAATAAATAAATAGATAAGAAAAAGGTGATTTACATCCTAGGGAAGTCAGATTACACTGTTAAATTGTATTACCATTGTTATTTTACTTTGTACAACATTGTAAATTGTTCGAAATGTATGGACACTGAGAGCATAATGATATTTTTGTATTATCTGTTTCTCTTTGATGGACTTCTCCAATGAAAAAAAAAGTACCAATTCTTGCTTCATGCAGCTTTAACGTAGTGATTAATCTTTCCCACCACTGGTCAGAACCTACCAGAATGTCCTTGTAGAGGATCTTGCCGTATTTCTTTTTGTACTCCTGCTTGATCTGCACCAGATCCACTTCAGAGCGGCTCACCAAGATGCGGGTCAGGATCTTCTCTCTGCAGCCAGAGCCCTGTGAGCGGAAAAGAGGTTCAAATCTGTGAGCATTAACGCAGAGCTGCACAGTTACTGTTATTACACACACACAGATTACTTGTAAAATCCTAAAACACTCACACACACACTCTTACCTTCATGGCCAGGTTGAGTTTCTCAGCGAAGTAGGCAGGTTTGCTTCCAGCACATTTCACTAGCGGGTACACAAAGAGAGAAGAATCGATGAGTGATCAACAAAATCTGATCTTATTCCAAAAACATTCAAGGGAACAGTGTAGCGTGGGGTTTTGCCTTTACACCACACTGCTCTGCACGTTACAACACAGTATTCCTGACATACGTCAGCTATTAAAACTCAATCAGACATGACTGGGAGAGGTAATCAAAAGGACAGAAAGTTCAGCAGCATCAGGGCAGCATCAGGGCCTCCCACACACATCTATACTATTCCCATTACAAAAGACACAAATATGCTGTTTGATAGAAGCTATGATTACAGTATATTAAAAACCTGCTCATAAAGTCACAGCTGTGCAGGAATATCTTACCAACAGCAACCAGGCAGTTCTCGATGTCTCCCTTCAGCTCCAGGTCAATCGCTTTGCCCACATCCACCTTACTGTATTTGGAGTACTGCTCAAAAACTGCAGGACATATACAAATGATATGTTAAACACATCAAAGACAGATTTCTCAAAAAAAGCAGAGAGGCAGGCTCTAGAATCACAATGGCGATAGCTGTGGACATATGTAGTCACACACGGGTGAACCTCAATCAAGCCTTCTCCGAATAGCCAGAGCTAAAAGTCTGATGGTGAGAAACACTGGGTATTGATTTGCAGCAGACGCCCGTTTATTAGGGGTGTCCCGATTTCGATATTTAATCGAAATCGATCGAAATTACGTCATGGTCTCAAGCCTCGAAGTCAAAAAGAGGATTGACGAGCCGTCCCTCAAATGGCGCAGCCCTTTCTCCAGAGAATGTGAACATTCTCATCTTCTTAAAGAAAAACTTTAAAATATAAAAATAACAGTTGTTTTGTCTAGCCTCAAATATGTTAATAGTTTTGGTACCTTAAGGAGCATCTTTCTCTCCGATAAAGTTAATAATATATCTTTATTAAAGAAAAAAACTTCTCATTCTCAGAGACCGAAAAAGTCTTAAAGTCTTATTTTTCATGTTTAACTGTTATAGTAGGATAGAGTTCAGTTTGTTAAGGCTCTAACTGTTCTATTATTTTGTACATGACTGCTCCTGTATTTTTTTATTATTTATTTTGTTATGTTGCACATTTGCTGTTTTAATAGCGCACACCGCTGCTACCAAAAAAGGCCACTAGATGGCATTACATTTATATCTTAATTAAATTATTTAAATTTGACCATTAGTGCCTAATGTGGTGTTTTACAGATCACTTGTATCACTTTGCATCACTTATATCAAGCCCAGCTTTTGAAATAAGATATTGTAAATTTGATGAATCAAACCAATGACTGACCATAGACTAATCTAAAACTGCCATAGGCCTCTCTGCTGTAAAAAAAAGAAAAAAGGGAATCGAATCGAATCGTGACCCTAAAATCGGAAATAAAATCGAATCGAGGATTTTGAGAATCGTGACACCCCTACCCTTTATCTAGTAATTTTATAAAGTTTTTAAATCAAGATGCAGTTCCACAAATAACCACAGACTTCTCTCATCTCTCTCACTGATGAGCGCCCCCTAATGTGGAGGAGGAAGAGCAGGTAAAAGGAGCAGAAAGCACAGAGATGAACTGAAAGAATGGAGATTTATGAGAGTTGTGGAGTATTTGGCCCTGGTTCCACTACATTAAATATCACAAAAATACACTACTTAGTGTAAAAGGGCCTAAACGGTGGCGCCGAGTGGTCCAGCGGTTTAAAGCGCTGCCACTATGAGCGGGAGGTTGTAGGTTCGCACCCAAGCTCATGCAGCTTTGCATCAAGCTGCCGGCTCTCAGAGGGAGCACAATTGGCCCTGCTCCCTCCGGGTGGGTAGATGGCGCTCTCTCCCCACATCACTCCTGTCTGTGAGCTGAGGTTTCAGAACCAAGTCGCTGCACTTTCCTCCTAGCATGTTGGCTACTCGGTAATGCTGCATCAGCAGCAGCTCGAAAAGAAGTGGTGGCTGACTTCACATGTATCAGAGGAGGCGTGTATTAGTCTTCACCCTCCTGGTGTTGGAGCATCACTAGTGATAGAGGGTGTCCTAGTGAGTGGGTTGGGTAATTGGCCATGTAAATTGGGGAGAAAATGAGAAAATGTTGAAATAAAATGATAAAAAAGGGCCTTAACACTACTGTAGTGAATTTCTATTAGCTTACCAGTAAAGGTGTAAAATTGACTTTTGTTATAATACAACATGATAAAAAATACAAACCTTTGTTGAATAGCCCACCTCCGCTCTCCTGCAGCTTTCTGGGATCTAGTAATTTTTTTACAGTTTGTCCAAACATGCTTTAGAATGGATGATATGGTTATAAACACTGTTTTTGACATCTTTTACCTTTACTTTAAGATGGTGATTAGCTTACGCAAGGGATTGTAAACAGTGTTTTTTAATAAGCTTCTTGTGCACTTTTAAACTTCCTAATGCCTCGTTTTAAATGTCAGGGCTCTCCGAATACTACCAATTAGGTGTGGAGCTACTTTGAGCCTGGATAACAGTGTAAAAAGTGATTTATCTGCAGGAGCAAAATATGCCCCATATCATCCATTATAATGCATGTTCGGCAAACTGTAAAAAATAACTGGATCTCTGAAAGCTGCCAGAAATCGGAGGGCTATTAGTACTCTTTATCATGTTTTATTACACCGAAAGTCAATTTTACACCGGAGTTCTCCTTTAAGCCTTCAGCATTACTAGATTTGTTTTATTAGAGTATTAGTATATTAAGTATTAGCTTGTAGTGGATCGTTAAAGAGGTCGTTACCTTTTCTGAGCTGAGGAGCGCTCCTGCTGGTCAGGATGTCGATGAACACAGCGCAGTCTGTGCCTTTCTTCTTCTCTCCAGCCTCATACAGAGCCTACAGATACATAAATCAGTGAGAGAAATCAGAAATCATAAAAAACAGACCCAACTGAGCAGCATTTAGCAGATCACCATACAGCATTTGTGTTACTTTATTTAATATTTCTAAATAAGCAAAAAAATGAAATTATGGTTTTATTATGGATTTATTGGTGTCAGTTTCACAGAATTTAACAACCAATATGCTTTACCACAGGTTTACCCTATTCATTTAATTATAAAAGCAGTATATATATATATATTATTTTTTTTGAGTATTAAAGCAGCAACTTTAGTAAGTCTAATTAGGGTAAGAGTCTTAGGGAGTTCAGAGCGCCTATATGTCAATATTTGATGCCACGTTTCCATAGTATATTTGCAAATGAATATGATACAATATATTTCAATATATTTATCGATATATTCTCCTACTTCTCATAATAACACAATTTGCTAGAAACAAGTGTTTTAGCTATTTATGTAGCTATATAGCTAGCATAGATGGTATGTAAATAAATAAATTAAAATAAAAAAAACACATAAAAAAAGGTATCCAAGGGTGCCCATATGTTTACATTAGAATTTACAGGGTACAACAGGCACACTTACCTTGGCATCTTTATCCGCCTGATCCTCAAGCACAGTCCTGTCTTCACTCCTGGCACCCTGCAAAAAGTACATGAGAAACAGATGTGATTTTATACCCACACACACACACACACAAACACGCACACAATACACACACAGACACACACCCACACAAACACTTTGCATGCCATAAGAGTAAAATCCTACTTTGGCGAGGGCCAGAAGAGCATTCCTGAAGTCTCCTTTCGTATCAGATGTGATGTCACTCTCCAGATCCTTTTTAAACTCTGCAGAAAAAATATTAAATCAAATAAATTCACTTTAGTGAAAACATTTATCCTCTTTTAGAAACAACTATTCTTGTCACCTCTGGAAATTGTGTGGGTACAGGACTCACTCGCACAGTTTACAGCTACTCAACTTAGTCTGTGTCTCCAAAAGTGCCCAAACTCAACAGATTAAAGATTTACTCACTAAATATCAGAGCTCTCTGTTTTAACAACATCTGGATCTTTAAATGCCTTTTAAATCTCATGTTTAGCTCGTTTAAAACTCGTTTAAAAACTAGTTTTTCTCTTGTTTTTAGAGATGGAGGACATTGCAGAAATAATCGCTGACTAATCGAAAAAATAATCATTAGTTGCAGCCCTACTTACTATCATGACTGGATTACAGACCGGGCCAGTGGGGCCAGCGCCTAGGGGCCCTTAAGGTCGGGGGGGCCCCTGGCCCAAAACATTTTGTGATTCCAACATTTATGATACAATATTTATTTTTTTCCGAGGGCACTTCATATTTAAGGATCCTCTGACTATTAGGGACTTTGACCCCAGGGCCTGTTGGGGGCCCTAGCCATGCTTTTGGGCCCCTTATAAAAATAGATTAGGCATTGTGGCACTGCACTGACTTTTGACTATTAGGGGTTCAAGGAAAGGACTGGTGACATCATTTTCATTGTTTAAAAACGCAATATATATCATAGAAAAAACAACAACATTGCAATGTCAAAGTTTTCCAATATCATGCAGCCCCCAAGCTAAACTGGAATTTGCTTGGTGCAGCTTACCATCTTTGTAGGCTTTTTTGATCTCTCTGATCTCCCTGTTGTTTCTGGAGGCCAAAATCTCGATCAGAGTGTCCTCATCTGTGCCCAAACCCTAAACATGGAGACGTAAGTGTTAGAAATTAAATAAAATGATGTTAAGAAAGAATGTTATGCTATACTATGATAAAGAGAGCAAAGAAAATTTCTGGTAGAGAACAGAATTCATGTTTTCATCAGTTACAGCAAGTAGCAGCACCAAAATGTACTGTGTAAACTGCTGTTCATATTTACTCAGGTTATCTTTGTCTGATATTAAAGTTTGTTTGATAATCTGAAAAATGTGTGATAAAGTATGATCTCCTCTTGAGACCCAGCGTCTTCATACGAGGACATTACATTTCAGCTTCTCTACACCATTACACCATTATAAGTGATTAAAAACAAGATGCGGACATCCTAGTCAAAGGTTTCTACAGCCAGTCCAGACAGAAACTGAAGGGACAGGTAAAATAATCTAAATTATGTTATTTACTTTCTGTACAAAGCTAAAATTTAGTTTTTTGACTAATTGAGTCCGGCTGATCCCAAATGACAAGGATATATTGTTATTATTATTATAAGTTAAGATTTTATACTTGTTAGATCCTCCTAAATAGATGGAAGAAATTAAAAATGCACACCAAGCTAAAGTCCGGGTTTTAGGAAGAACTCTGTAAAAGGGCAATATTTTTTTTATACATGTCTATATCATATATATATATGACATTTATTTATTTATTTTTTATTATTTTTTCTTATAAAATGTCACGTTTCTTTTTATTTCTATAGAGTTATAAAGTAACACTGTTGTGATCAGTGATCAGCCACTCACCTTCATGGCACTTTTCAACAGAAAGGCGTCGTATTGGGCAGGAGTCCTCAGGAGTCCCAGAACCACGTCCTCCAGCTCATCATGCAGAGCTGTTTTCAGAGCTGCATCCAGGGGCTTCAAAAGTGAGACACAAGATCAAAAGGTCAAAAGTTTGGACACTTCTATTTTTTATATTTTTTTTTTCGAATTGAAATAGCAAACATACATTAAAAACCTTTGTAAATCTGTTTAAACATGATTAAAATACAGGGGTTGGACAATGAAACTGAAACACCTGGATTTAGAGAACAATAATTTATTGTGGTGACGGACAGTTCTGGTGGAAACAGGAGAGTTGAGGTGCACATTGAATTCTGCCGTGATTTGATCAGCCGTGTTTTTTTTTTTTTTAATACAATCCGGGTTAGCACCCGAACATCCCTTTCAGACAGCTTCCTCTTACAGCGTCCACAGTTAATCCTGTTGGATGTGGTTCGTCTTTCTTGGTGGTATGCTGACATTACCCTGGATACTGTGGCTCTTGATACATCACTTGGTCACAGATGCTCCAGCAAGACGTGCACCAACAATTTGTCCTCTTTTGAACTTTGGCATGCTACTAATAATGTTGTGTGCATTGTGTACAATATTTAGAGCAGAACTGTGCTCTTACCCTGCTAATTGAACCTTCACACTCTGCTCTTACTGGTGCAATGTGCAATTAATGAAGATTGAACATCAGGCTGCTCCAATTTAGCCATGAACCCTCCCTAAACACTAAAATGACAGGTGTTTTAGTTTCCAGTCCAACCGCTGTATGTGGCGGCACCTGATCAGAGACAGTGAGTGGCTGTATGGGTGTGTAAAGCTTTAGCAGTTTTACTGAATGGCTGAGTGAGTCTTGTATTGACTTTAGCTGAGTGTATCTGAGTGTGCTTTTGCTTGCACAGGTTGGTACAGGTACTGTAGACTGTAGTGTTCAGTAAGAACAGAGTTAATCTCACAGCTGTAAAGCACAGGCTGCCTCCTTTCACAGCTTGTAGTTTTAACTTGCGCAAGTGTACGAGAGTAAAAGCTTCCTGGGTTTACTTTAATGATGGAGTGCAGAAATGATGTGTAAACAGATTTCACCTTGCCGGTGGACTGCTGATAGGCGGCTTTGATCTGCTGCCGCTGTTCATTGCTCTTCTTGGCGAGCACCTCGATGATTGTGGCCTCATCTACACCTGAAATCACCACAACACAGCCAAGATTAGCAAACAACCAACACTACAAAGATCATAGGTAGGTGCTTCTATTGTGGGGGTTCTGGCCACTTCTGGCCGGGTTGCCCCTAATTCTCAGGAAATGTCAATGCAGGCAGGGGGACCTATTGGATCTCCATCTAGCCATCTTTGCCATTGGTGCTACTGGGAGAACCGCTGCCCATTGTGACTGATGGTTGGTCGCTGGAGTCTGGAAAAGTCTCCCACCAGGCCTTGTGTCACGCAAGAAGCCTCAGGGGATGACACTGACCCCAGGGATCTCAAGCACTCACTTGTGCCCTTAAGATATCACCCTTTGAATGCCAGTTTGGGCAGTGGCGTGCAGTGAGTATAGTGGGTACCCCTTCTGCAACCCACCCCCCCCCCCCCATACCCCGCCGCCAGCCGACCGACACATAGATAAATATTACAATAATTACATATTCTCTCTCTTGACTGAATGGCCCCACCCCCAGAGTGAAATTTATGAATCTGATTGGTTAGACTGTCCTATGACTTTGCTTACAGACTGATTACTACACCCTTCTCAAAATCAGGAGAAGGGTCACGCAGTCACGTGAGCAGAAGCCTTTTTAAAAAGCTTTGATTGGTTAAAACCGCTGTCAGTCAGATATGTGTCCTATAGCAACTGAGAAACACAGACTAGTGCTTTGAATTAGTTGCTGTTTTTTATTTTAGTTAATTTATAAAATTAAATCTTACACTTACAATAACTATAATATATATTTCCTGATTAAAAATAATGTAATTATTTACATGCATTTATTGTCACCCCTTCTCTGAAGGGTTAGAAGGGCCTCACTGCTCACCACTGAGTTTGGGTATACCCTGCCTGCATTCTCCAGACAGAAAATGGGGACAGATGATGGTAAACAAGCATTTTTTTTGCAGATAGACTTCATGAATGGCGCATAATGTATGTAGCCTAGCCTTTAGCCTAGCCTGTAGATTCAAGAGAACTTGCGCTCTTAAAATACCTAAAATAAGCTTTTAAAGAGCATATATGCAGCTGAAAGTGGGAGCCTAGTGCATCTGAAATTTATCAACATAACATTATAATCACCATGGCTTTTAGAAAAATGTGCTTTTAGAAGGGGCATAGTGCATTATAGACTCCTGTGTTCCTTAATTGCATTTTCCTCCTTACTTTACTTTTACTTTTATACATAAGTATGAATAAAAGTAGTTTTAAGTAGTGGTAGTTAAGTAGATTTTAGTGCTTTAGTGCCCCTAACATTATGACTTTGTAAGTATAAATGGTGCTATAGTGCCATGGACTACTCACCCTTTGCTTTGATGGCTTTATCCAGAACCGCAGCGTCTGCACTGGCACTGAACTGAGGAGCAGGAGTCACTGTCCCCTGGACACTCTACACACACACACACACACACACACACACACACACACACATTTAAATCCCCTTCACAAGGCATCCACACCAACCACGCCTTTTTACAACAGGCTATACACACCCTAGAACAGGACTGTGTGGAAAATCAGGTAACTTAAAGACAACACATGGTTTTATAGAAAGTGCAGACATTAAACACACCCTCTTTTACAGAACTAACACACACACACACACAACCTAGTTTAAACTGACTGCACATAGGCCTCAATCAGCACAAGGTCATATCTGGTCACAAATTTAATTTTCACCCACACCAAACATCAGCATTTAAAGCAACATCATGATGTAATTTTACCAATTTAACATTATATTAATGGTCCTCTCACTGCAACAGGGACAAGGGCATCTCTACCGTTGCTGCTCTAGCTTTGATACATTGCTAAATACCCTTTCTCCTTCTCTTCTCCCCCCCCCCTCACATTCTCTCCATTGTGAAAACGTACCAAGTCATCGCCCACATAGGTGCTCTGGTTGAGGAACTCCTGAAAGAAGGCCATGTTTGGTGGATTTGTAGACAAAGAACACTGTTAGGAAGGAAGTAAAGAAAGAAAGAAAGAAAGAAAGAAAGAAAACACACTAAATTAAAGAGGTATGTCTAAACTTTTGACTGCTTCTGTACTTATTCCTGTATAATTTATGTGGCATAGACGTTTAAAACATGCTCAAATCAAAGTATACAGTGCTTTTTTTATACATTTATGTAGTGTATCTTACTTTTGTGGATTTTAAGCAATGTAGCTGCATAATAAAAAAGATATTTAAGTGGCGTTAAGTGGTTAAAGTCATGTAAAGTTGAAATACTATAGTAAATACAGATACAGGGGAAAAAATACTTGCTACATAAGTACTCAGTACTTAAGCATTGTGCATTCTGCTATTTACCACCACTATAAACAATTCTGATGTGCACAGTTTGTTCATAATGGAGTGTAATATAACATCAAACGAATGTACACTAAACAAAAATATAAATGCAAAACTTTTGGTTTTGCTCCCATTTTTCATGAGGTGAACTTTAATATCTAAACCTTTTTCCTATGAACACAAAAGGTCTTTTTCTCTTAAATTGTGTTAACAATTGGGTCTAAATATGTGTTAGTGAGCACTTCTCCTTGCTGAGGTAAAACAACAACCAGTCATAGGTATGGCATATTAAGATGCTGATTAGACATAGTGATTATTACACAGGTGTACCATGACGTGACAAGTCTCCTGGAAGTTGCGGGAGTCTACCGCATATCAATAACGGGTTACTGATGCCCGCAAGTCCGATAAAATCTCAGAGGGAGAGAAAGGCGCTCCCCTCGTGTGCATACTCATGAAGCGCATGCAAAACCGAGAGGGTTTTGATTGGCTTGTTCTCTGCAAAAAAGTCTGTGAGTCAGCCAATCAGTTTTTATTGTGGGTGGGCAGTGTTTTTTTTTTTTTCTCCTTCTGGCTGGGATGCGTTCAGGAGCATCATGGCTCCCATCAAAACTCATTTTACCTCTGACTACTCTAAAGTATATCCATGTCTGATGAAAAAAAAAAGAAAGTCTTGCCCACTGTACAGTTTGTAAAAGTGATTTTAGCATTGCCCAAGGGGGACTAAATGACTACAAAAGGCATGTTGAGGTGAGTTAATGTTCTTTGGTATCCTTTGGTGTGTGTGCACCAAAAACCAGCCACCCGGAAAGCTGCTGTAACAATCGCTTTATAAAACCCAAAAAAATTCTGCTCAAACTGTCAGGAACCATCTCAGGGAAGCTCATCTGCATGCTCATCATCCTCATTGGGGCTCCACCTGACTGCAGTTCATCGTCATAACCAGGGCCGTTGCCTGGCCTGGGCTTCCAGGGCTTTAGCCCCAAATTATTTTCCAGTAGACCCAAATAGTTTCGATGAGCTCAGCTGTATTATAAATGAGGAGACCGCTCTGTAATTATAAAATCTCTTAACGCCAATCACGGAGTCAGTTCAAGGACAAAGAATCCTTCCAGATTCTCACAATACTGTAAAACTGCATATTTTAGAGTGGCCTTTTATTATAGCCAGCCAATTTGAGAGAAAATGGCCTTTTGTGTTCATTGGACATCTTAGATCTTTGAGTTCAGCTCATGAAAAATGGGAGCAAAACCAAAAGTGTTATATTTTTTTCAGTGTAATTGAAATTGTATGCATTGTATGCAGTGTTGGGAGTAACGGCGTTAAAACTAACGGCGTTACTAACGCCGTTACTTTTTTTCAGTAACGAGTAATCTAACTAATTACTATGACTGTAACTATAACGCCGTTACCATTTCCGACACCCCGTTACTGCACGTTACTTTAGCAGCTCTATGAACTTTTTTTTTTTTATTTCGCTTTGCCCTGGTTAACCCCTCCTCTGTCCGGTGAACTTGAGCTTCTGGCCGCTGTGCCTGTGGTTTGGCGTGGTGAAGTGAGGCACAATTGTGACGATTTGCGTGCTCTAATCAATTCAGTGATTGCCGTGGACAACCCAAGTTCCGAATTAAGGACGTTAAGCTCTTTTTAGCTGCTCCGGTTTTTGTGGTGCTGCTGCTTTCTATTTTAGAGCTTAGATTCTCTGCCCGAATCCCACCTGACCTGACCGACCCGAAATCAGGCTCCTATTTTTATTTTATATAAAGCTCTGGTGTGATAATCACAATGTTGCTAAGTAACCAATTATTATTGTTCACTAAAGCGAACGAAATAGCGAAAATTGAAAGTGAAAAACATTTGTGTTAACTGAATCTAATAAAAACGGTAATTAAAAGGAAAAACATAACTATCTCGAACTGTATTTTGTGTTTATAAAACTAACTAAAACGAACTGAAATTACTGATAGAATACCCTCATTTTTGTGTTTAATTTATTTATAAGCGCTGTTGTAAAGCGGAGTTGTACAGCGGGAGTTGTTGTGCCGAGCGCGCGGCACTCGTGGTCCGTTAGTTCTTGTGTAAAGCGCTCGCGCTAGCAAGCCCACCCTAAAATGAACAGAAAAAATAAAAACAAAATAAAATTAAACTATAATAAAAATGAAAACTGTAATCACGTAGCTCTGGGCGCACGTGAACGCCTCCGCGTTTGACTTGCAGCATTGTGTGTAGCTGTTCTTAAAAATCATTTAAATTAAATAATAGTTCTATGCTTCTATGTTACAGTGTTAATTAACATAATTCTGATTATATTTCGCTCATTCAATCAGCCCGAAAACAGACAGTTTATGGGGCGGATCGGGTCAGGCTCATAATGACAGTTTATGGTTCGGGCTTGGGCAGAATGTGCACGGGCTCCGGCTGGGTCGGATTTTTTGGGCAGGATCTAAGCTCTATTCTCTTTTGGTGAAGCTGTTATATTAATACCATTTTAACGGGCATTAAATTGTTGTTTTTGTCCATTATTTTGTTTTATATATACATATTTCTTTTGAGTGTGGCTTGGTTTGTTTAATTTCATCCCCAGACGCGTTTTTCCGCTTTTTTCAGTATTACAAGTTTTAGTAATTTTCTTTGAATGTGTGGAGAATTTCGTTTTATTTTTTTGAAATTCGTTAGATTATATTTTTGTCAACATTTTGGGTTTATTTTCGTTTGTTATTTTTTGTTATTTTTCTAATAATAATAGTAAATGCATAATTGATTTCCTTTTTTTGACGGGCGAATAATAAAAAGTAACGCGATAGTTACTTTTACTGGTAACTAATTACTTTTATAGTGGAGTAACTCCCTTAGTAACTCAGTTACTTTTTTGGAGAAGTAACGAGTAACTATAACTAATTACTTTTTCAAAGTAACGTGCCCAACACTGATTGTATGCAAACTGGGGGTGTGTTAAACCATTTCACACACAATAAAATCGCATAAAAGAAAAAAGTTGTGATATATTGTGATATTGCAATATTTCTGAGGCAGTTTATTTACTGTATTTACTTTATGTTTGTTTGTTTATTTATAAGCAGAACTAAATATGCTGCACGTTTATTTTTTTTAGATTTTTTTATTTTGTTTAGTTTTTTATTTTAGTGCATTATTTTTTTATACTAAATCAGGGACTTGGCAAGTTACTGTTTATGAAATAGACAAATTAGTAAAGATATATGTCTACTGAATGTATTGAAACTTATATTATACTACATAAAACATTAATATTTACTTTTTTTAACTTTTTTTGCATTTTTTTTTACACTTTTCTAAATTAATATTTTACATTATTGCTAAGAATATTGTTATTGTGATTTTATTTTAGGGCCATTTTGTCCATCCATATTTTAAACACATTAAACACACAACACCAATTACTCAACCCTTATTCATCTGTATCCAGCAGGTTTTCAACAACTTCACTTTTCTGTATCATCTGCAGTTATATTATTATGTACTTCTAAAAGGTTCTGTTTGATTATAATGCCAATTTTACGTTTGCTCAGTTTAGTTTAGGCTCTTTTAATTCATCTCCAGATCCATCTTCACAATATGTTAATTTATATCTTATAATGTATAAGATATATATTTTTGTATATATATTTTTACCATTTTATATAAAAGCAGAAATCTTTTAACACACGCCTAAGTTGCAAAACCTGTTCTGTGCAGCTTCTACAGGAAGGACCACGCCTTTCTGCAGACTGACACCCATTCATATTAGTTTAGCATCACCTGTCAGAACATCTAAGCTTTTAAAATAGTAAAGAAAAACGAGTTTAAAGCATATTCAACTTCGAATTATCAATACCACCTTAAATAGTGCAGATTTTCATTACAGCTGCCTGATGCACCACAGCGTAACTGCTGCAGAATTTAAGGTAGAACGGAGAATTCCAATAAAACACTTAAACTGAAAAGTTTCTGGGAAAAATTAGACAATTAGTAAGAAAAAAATATAAATAACTTCTTCTGCAGATTCAAAAGTATAAAAATGAGGATAAAAAGCAGGAAAATATCTCCTCACTTACCGAGACGAGCTCTGAGAGGCGGCGGAGACTCGGGGCGCAGCGGTGAAGCCCCGCATATATACACAGCGCTGCCTCTCCCCACCCGTACTCCGCCACGCCCCGCCTGCCAGCGATCTGATTGGTTACTAGCACCGCGGAACTGCGCTGTTCTGGGCTACGATTGGCTAAAAGTTCACACTCACAATCAATTAAGCTAAAAAGGGTAGGAAAAAATACTGCTATACTTACGGAGCAGGTGTGACTGGTTTTTTGGGTTGCGTGGAGTTTTTTATGTACAGTTCTGGAATAAATTAAGAGACCACTTCAGTTTCTGAATCTGAGTAAAATGAACATTGTTGTTTTATTCTATAAACTACAGACAACATTTCTCCCAAATTCCAAATAAAAATATTGTCATTTAGAGCATTTATTTGCAGAAATAATGCAAAGAAAACAAGTTCAAAAATCAATATTTGGTGGAATAACCCTGGTTTTTAATAACAGTTTTCATGCATCTTGGCATCATGTTCTCCTCCACCAGTCTTACACACTGCTTTTGGATAACTTTATGCTGCTTTACTCCTGGTGCAAAACAATTCAAACAGTTCAGTTTGGTGGTTTGATGGCTTGTGATCATCCAACTTCTTTTTGATTATATTTCAGATTCAGATATTTTCAATTTGGTAAAATCAAAGAAACTCATCATTTTTTAATGGTCTCTTATTTTTTGCAGCGCTGTATTTAATTATTTGCTGCTAAATTGGAGAGCTTTTTCACAATTTAAAAAAGAGATCCTGCAAAGATTTGCACAGACTGATTTAATATTTTAACCTGTGCATTTAAAAAGCCCCCATTTTATTCTGATTACCTGTCTGGGTTTATGTAGTAAAACAGTATTTTTACATTGTTACATTTATATGGAAGCCACATAAATCAAGTCAAGTCAAACAGTTTTATTGTCAAAACTTCTTATATACAGGACATACAGATAATTGAAATTGCATTAGTAAAAAAAATATACATGTATACACAGGAAATTTGGCAGTGTTACATCAACACTGTTAGTGTTAAATCAACACTTATTAGTGTTAAACTTTACACTCTCAGTGTTAATTCAACACTTACAGTGTTGATTTAACACTGCCAAATTTCCTGTGTAAATGTGCACACAAAATAACTTTAAAATACATTTTAAAATTAAGCATAGCGACTTGTATATTGACCTAATTGCGAAAGTAAGATATGTACTTTAAATCATTTGTAAAAATTACTTAAAACACTGAAAAAATAGCTTTTGTTACCTGCCCCCACTCTCTAACTATAAACTAACTATTTCCTTTAGAGATGTATTTTTTGTTGCATTGTTGTTGTGTGACTGCACATGGCAAAATCCCATGCTTTGAATATATATCAATATATTTTTAATAATAAATCCATAATATTTAAGTTAAAATACACATTTTAGTTGTGTCCCTGGGTTTTCACTCAGTCCTCCTGTTACCGTAAAACACCACCCTGATGATCATCTGAAACTTCTTGGAATATTCTACAACATTAAGTCACATCTACAACAGGAAGTGACATCAGCTGGTTCTTCTGAAGATCATGGGAGGAACTAAATTAAATTTCTTTATTAGTTTTTCTGTATATTTAATCTTATTGTAACTGTGGGAGGGATTTATAGAAACGGTGCAATAATTTTTTAAACTAAATTAGGCAGGTGCAGAAATTTGGGAACCCCAACATAAAAATGACATCAGTATTTAGTACCAGTAGATCCTCCTTTTGCAGAAATAACATCCTCTAAACTCTTCCTATAGCTATAACCAATGAGAGTCTGACTTCTGGTTGAAGGTATTTTGGACCATTCTTCTTTACAAAACTAGTGTTTTCTAGTGGCTTAGTGTTTGTGTGAATCTCAAACCTGAAATGAAACTGTGTAGGACAGTAAATGGGTGTGATGGGTAAAGATAGCACTCCTCCTATATCATTATAAATGATAATAGTGTATCAAAACATGCAATAAAAATAATAAGTAATGTATCTGCCATAGAACTATTTATTTCAGGCATGTAAACTGCAAACACTTTATCAAATCGAAAAATGCATTTTGGTTACAGTTCATAATGCATAATAAACACAGCTATAAATTGTAATACATGTTTGGTAATATATGTTTATAATGCTTAAATACTCCCAACTCCACCCCAGCCCTCAGTCTCTTTCAGGATCTTAAACTTTCACTTTTATACTAGGTTTTCTTTTGTGTTTTCTTTTTCAGTTCGTGCCGCCTGACGCAGGTCTCAGCGTTCCACAGACGTACGTTATTTCAGATATGTTTGTGTAGAAATATAATAATTATAAAGGTTGCTTTTTAAAGGTTGCAGCTTTGTAGTTGGCAGTTTTGGGTGTGTTTGCGTGACTGATTCACTGGCTTTTCAGCCCACACCTCTAAACAGGACTGAGCAGATTCACGTAAAGCATTTCAGCCATACTTTTAAACAGACACAACTCAACCACTCATTTGTTTTACTATGAGGTTGTTTCCTGTAATGTAACAGGGCAGGCCTGTTTGTGGAGACACTGCATGCTTAGAATTGCAGCAGGCATTGAGGACTCCAGTTCTGCAGATTACTGTTTTTATTCTTCTTGGTTACACCCATGGGTTTTATCAGATGTAGACTTACCTTTTAGGGTAACCTTTAGAGGCCTGCAAGCATGAAACAGCTGGCCTGTGAGGATATTTGAACTATAATGAACAATAATGAAAAAAAATAATAAAATGCTTCTCTAGTGAGCTTTTGTTTACTCCCCCCCCCCCCCCCCCCCCCCCCACTCTCTCTCTGTCGCACTCGGCTAGGGTTGCCACCCATCCCTTGAAATAGGGAATCGTCCCTTATTTGGCAACCAAATGTTGCGTCCCGAATTGAACCAGTAAGGGAGGTGATTTGTTCTGTATTTCCAGATATGTCCAATCCACACACAGATCAACACTAAAACCCTATGCCCTTCACCCCGCTTCTCTGTGTGCTGCTGCAGCGGTTAACTACAGACACACCCCCAACCCTTTACCCTTTCATTATTACCCTTACAATATTTTAGTTGTAAATATTTGGGTGTTTGCAACAGCCATTTTAGTTTGACATATATAATAACTGATGCACACAGTAATATTTCAGGATTGAAATGAGGTTTATCGTACTAACAGAAAATGTGCAATATGCATTAAACCAAAATTTGAGTCACCTGAGGTGTGCTTTTGCACCATTCTTCTTCTCTGCCTTTCTGATATTTTTCTTGGCCTGCCACTTCTGGGCTTAACAAGAACTGTCCCTGTGTTCTTCCATTTCCTTACTATGTTCCTCACAGTGGAAACTGACAGGTTAAATCTCTGAGACAACTTTTTGTATCCTTCCCCTGAACAACTATGTTGAACAATCTTTGTTTTTAGATCATTTGAGAGTTGTGTTGATGAGCCATATTTAAAGTTTGTCATGGCATGTGTCCTGGAAGACCCCTGGAAGAGTAGGGTTGCTAGAACACTGTGATTGGCCAACCCAGCCTATTAATGCTGCTATTAATTGAACTCTAGGGAAAATCTGAAAATCCTAAAAGTCTAAAAGAGACAGTGTGTCTATAAAAATGAGTTTCGACTGCAATTTTGTAACTGAGCCAGCACATGACGTGTCATGCCATGACTTTCTACTTTTCCCACTGATTTTAAAAACATGTCAATGTACTTCACTACCAGTCCTGAGAACCAGGGCCTGGCACACCTGAATCCAGTCATCAGGTAACTGCCGTAACAATCCACCAGCCAACCAAAACTCCAGCCAACCCAAGTGCCAAAACAAGCCTACGACATCTTTCATGTTTGTCAAAATACAACGTTGAACAAGTACAGAGTTGTCAGTGGGCGTTATGTTTGCAGAATTAATTCCTTCCACCAGATTAATCTTGGTTCATCAGCTCAGTCAGAACACAACCTGCAGACCGTGTATAAAAACACCTACAGATAAAACAACAGATCTTATCAAAAGAACGCTGTCTTTACCTCTGCTGCCCTGTTTTATTAGGACACAATCATATCTTAGCCATGCAAACCCGACTTTTAGCTCAACATTAAACAGTAAAGAATAAAATAACTTAAAATAGCTGTTCACTTAAATGAGCTGCTGGTATATCTTCACAGTGCAAATGTTATAATGAATTAGAACATGCCTTTTGTGCATTTCGAGCTGCACAAGGGCGTATTTTTGTGCCATCAAGATACCAAACATGCACCGGAGCCACAAGATATGGGTTTCTAATAAAGTGGCCAGATATTCATTCACAAAGTGATAGATGACCTAAAGGCATGCATGACAGGACAGATAGACCCACACATTCGCATTGAGTTACAATCTCTATCATACACACACACAAACACACACACACACACACAGACACACACACACACACACACACACACGCAGTGGAAACCTGAAGACATGGCCTGCTCTGTCCAGCCAGGCAAACTAATCCCCACTGAAACCTCATCCACTGACTTTAATATTTCAGCAGTGATGAGAATTCAGTTCCTCACCAAAACAAGCAGCGCTCCAGTTCCTCTCTCCTGATTCTGCCAGAGCTGCACACAGGTAAATCACCTCTTCATTTTAATTTAACATTTATTAATATTTATTACAATCAGAGACTTACTGAATAGATAGATAGATAGAAAGAGTGGTTGTACAATGAAACTGAAACACCTGTTATAGATTTGTGCTTAAATTGGTGCAGCCTGTTGGCCAATCTTCATTAATTGCACATTGCACCAGTAAGAGCAGAGTGTGAAGGTTCAGTTAGCAGGGTAAGAGCACAGCTCTGCTCTAAATATTGTACACAATGCACACAACATTATGGGTGACATACCAGAGTTCAAAAGAGGACAAATTGTTGGTGCACGTCTTGCTGGAGCATCTGTGACCAAGACAGCAAGTCTTTGTGATGCATCAAGAGCCACGGTATCCAGGGTAATGTCAGCATACCACCAAGAAAAACCAACCACATCCAACAGGATTAACTGTGGACGCCGTAAGAGGAAGCTGTCTGAAAGGGATGTTCGGGTGCTAACCCGGATTGTATCCAAAAAAACATAAAACCACGGCTGATCAAATCACGACAGAATTCAATGTGCACCTCAACTCTCCTGTTTCCACCAGAACTGTCCGTCACCACAATAATTTATTGTTCTCTAAATCCAGGTGTTTCAGTTTCATTGTCCAACCCCTGTAGATAGATTTGTGACTTACTCTACTGTTAGGAGTACATGCATCAAAAAGTAAGGCTTTAAATTAAGGCTTTAATTAGTATTGGGTTTACTTTGTCCCACAAAATTACACAATATATACAGAAAATAAGACTTTATTATCAGAAAAACAGCTTTTTGTGCCCCCTTACATTACTTTTACTTTTCTATTTTTAAGTAGCTTTAAAGCCAGTACTTTCACACTGTACTTGAGAAAAAAAGTACAGTGATACTTCAGCTTCTACAGAAGTATTTTAAACCCAAGTATGTAAACTTCTACCTAGTTTAATATCAAATACCTTTATTATTTTTATCATTGAAGCCATTAGAGGCATTACAGTATTTAAGTAGCTGTTTATTAGTCATCACAATTCCCTTAATTCTCAACAAATTCAGTGTGCATTAATATTATCCTTTAAACTACATTTTATTGTATTAATATATTTTTGTTTTTTCCTGCTTACATTACTTTTACTTTTGTATTTTTGAAGTAGCTTTAAAACCAGTCCTTTTCTGCACTACACTTTACTTAAGAAAAAAGTATGAGTTGATTCTTCTTCAGCTTCTACTTTAGTATTTTAAACCCTAGTATCTATACTTCTACCTAGTTTAATATCAAATACCTTTATTATTTTTATCATTGATTACAGGCATTACAGTATTTAAGCAGCTGTTTATTAGTTCATCATAATTCCCTTAATTCTAAACAAATTCAGTGTGCATTAATATTATCCTTTAAACTACATTTTAATGTATTAATATATTTTTGTATTTTTGTTTTTATCCGCTTACATTACTTTTACTTTTGTATTTTTAAAGTAGTTGTGAAACCAGTACTAATTACACTGTACTTGAGTTGATACTTCAACTTCTACAGACGTATTTTAAACCCTAGTATCTATACTTCTACCTACAGAGTAATGAATTATCATTGGATGCCCAATAAGCCACACATCAAATCAGTTATTCATGTTATTCAGGCCTCATGCATTATTAAGTGTTTCACTTGTAACACACACTGTTACACTTGGTTACTGTGGTTTACTGTGTTCCTGTTCTCGGATCATAACAGAGACAGACAATCACAGGAGCGTCATGTACGTAAACTCTGGAGCAGAAAATGTCAGCTTATCACTCAACTTCATGGGGAGGAAGTTACGAAATCACACGGTCGCTCCAGCTGCTAAGCAACGTAAGTATTCGTCCAAACACACACAAACACACACACACACACACACACACACACACACACACACACACACAAACTCTGCTTACGCATGTGTCTTCACCGAGTATGTAGTATGAGGTCAGATTGGGTTTAGAATTTCAGGTATTAGGTAAGATCGTAGTAATTAAAGGTTATTTCATCACCTTCCTGCAGTACAGGACTGACCTCATCAGGGTGTGTTTGCCGGTGTGTGTGTGTGTGTGTGTGTGTGTGTGTGTTTGCTGGTGTGTGTGTGTGTGTGTGTGTGTGTGATTTAGAAGCCGGGTCAGGTCGGGCTTCAGAAAATAGCAGGGATGTAGGCATCTGTTTTTTAATTCTATTTTTATTTTAAATAAAGCTCTGGTGTGATAATTACAATGTTGCTCAGTAACCAGAAAACACTGAGAAACTGCAGAATTATGTATGGGATTAGAATATGAGCACGAGGAGATAAAAGAGAAACAAGAGATACAGTGTGTGAGAACCTTTACCTGTGAGTAGCTCATACACCAGAACACGCAAATCTCTCTCTCTCTCTCTCTCTTTCTCGTTTGTTTCTTAGATTGATCTCTATGATAAGATGTGTGAAAACTGATAAAAACTAGAGAGCTCACTCCAAAAAATGAATAAAAACTTACTGAACTGTAGGAGAAAAAATAAAGACTAAATAAAATTAAACTATAATGAAAAATGGAGTCTCCCGCATTTCGGTAGTGGCTCCCTGATGCCCGCGAGTCACATATAATCTCCCGGAATTCAGAACGAGCGCCCCAAGTGTGGGAAGGAGAGAGAGAAAACAGAGAGGGTTCTGATTGGCCTGTTCTCTGCAAAGAGTCTGTGAGACAGCCAATCAGTTTTTAGTGTCATAGATCATGGCGGAGGCAATATTAATAATTTTTGTAATATGATATGAAATGTTTTTGATGTTGTGCAATTTTTTGTGATATTGTAACTGTCATTTTTTGTCAAATAAAGGCTTTTTTTCAAAAAAAAAAAAAAAAAAAAGGAAAGGAAAGCAGAGGCAGGGCCTTCCAAAAAGAAAAAAGATAAAATTAATTTCAACTCTGAAAAAAAAATAATTTTAAAGAATAAAGTTGCGTTATCCTTTAGTGTGTGTGCAATTAACCTCCCTGAAATCAACTTTTGCAACTTGGGATGTCTGCGCACGTGAACTTATGCACTTGTCCACATTTGACTTGCAGCACTCACTGTGTTTAGCTGTTCTTAAAAATCATTTTAATTAAATAATAGTTCTATGCTTCTATGTTACAGTGTTATTAAACATAGTTCTGATCATATTTCTCTCATTCAAACAGCCCGAAAACAGCCAGTTTATAGGGTGGCTGCTTGGCTGCACCTTTTCCCAAGCAGCAGAGCAGCAAACCCAACAAAGACGACTCTAGAGGTCAGATTTTATCTTTAGAGCACAGACTTTCTGACAAAGTGAACCTGTTTGTTTTCTTATCCCTTCTTAGCCTGACCTACGAGGCCTGGATCATGTGATCAATTGTACAAAAGGAAAAAGGAACTGTCAGCTGCAATAAATTTCCTTCATACAGCTTTATAAAAGCTCTGGCTCTTCACAATTGCTCACCAATGTTGCAGCTTGGCCTGTAGATCCTAAACACAGAAGCTGGCATTGAAGCGAACGTATAAACGCCCAGGGGAAAAAAAATGTTGCAATGCAACAAAAAGACTTCCTGTGAATCCTTTTTTTGTGTGTGGGTGAGAATTATCCTGTTAAAAAATGGAAGTTAAGAGCTCTGTGTGATTTTTATTTGTGCATTATTGTAATCAATGTATTTTTCGCACTATAAGGGAGCAGAAGGCTACAGCCGATAATACTCACCTCTGAACATAGTGGTTAGCAGCTAATGCTAATACTGCTCCAGCCCCGGTGATACTCCTAAAACTACTGTATAACTCCGTACCTCAGCAGAGTGGCTTTACTGCTCCTTAATACCTAACTGGTAAAATAAATGCATAAGGTGCACCGGATAAGAAGGCACACTGTCGATTTGTGGGAAAATGAAAGGATTTTGCATCCTATAGTCCGGAAAATATGGTAGTTTTTATCGTTTCTACAGAGCAGACTGTATTTAGTTATTAAGGAATACTAGTTCAGGGGAACTGTGGAGGTCTATAGATGATCTGGAAGGTCTAGGAATCTCTCAGAAATGACTGATCTTATGCTGGTAAGAAAGGCAAATCAAAAGCACCAAATGACCGTCAGAAACCTGTATATTTTTTTGAGTCAAACGTTGTGGTGCACCTTTTCACTTGTGCAGTGCAGTGTAGACTACATAATCATCATAATCTTCAACATATGCTTCATGAAAAAAATGTTGTAAGAAATAAAGAAGGTGTTGAATACTTTAGAGTTTACAAAACAAGACAAAAAAACAAAACTTCAGCCACAAGTTGTAATGCAGGATTGGTGCATTACAAGCCTGTCAAAATGCCTGCCGAATACGGATTGGTTGAGGGTGTCTGAAAATTTTCATTTTCAAAGGTGTCCACATATACAGCTCTGAAAAAACATTAAGAGACCACTTACGTTTCTGTATCTGTTTCTCTGATTTTGCTATTTATAGGTATATGTTTTGTTTTATAATCTACAGACATTTGTCCCAAATTCCAAATAAAAATATTGTCATTTATTTGCAGAAAAACGAAATAAAATAACAAAATTAAAATAACAAAAAAGATTAAGAGCTTTCAGACCTCAAACAATGCAAAGAAAACACGTTTATATTCATAAAGTTTTAAGAGTTCAGAAATCAATATTTGGTGGAATAACCCTGGTGGTTTTTAATCACAGTTTTCATCATGCATCTTGGCATCATGTTCTCCTCCACCAGTCTTACACACTGCTTTTGGATAACTTTATGCTGCTTTACTCCTGGTGCAAAAATTCAAGCAGTTCAGTTTGGTTTGATGGCTTGTGATCATCCAACTTCCTCTTGATTATATTCCAGAGGTTTTTAAATTGGTTAAATAAAAAAAAAACTAATTTTAAAGTGGTCTCTTATTTATTTTTTTTTTTTGGAGCTGTATATCCCACAAGTCAGTTTAGTGTAGCGTTCTTAAGCTTCCTTGGGATAAAGGAAGTAGTTTATTAATGGTATTAATGTGTGATGTTTGTCTGCAGGAGCCTGGGAGAGCACTAACCTGCAGTATGATGATGCCGGAGGTCCTTCAGGATCCTCCAGAGCAGTCCGAGCCCAGCCAGCAGTGCGGGTTCGGGAGGAGCTGCCCGGGAGCATCCCGGACCTGAGAGAAGACGTACAGCACCACCGACCCTGCAACGTTCACAACACACACCTGGACCACGAAGCTGAAACAGGTATATTCCTACTGCTCACACATTTAACATCTAACAGGGAGCATGCTGTATAAATATAGCCTAAAATGAAAAATCATAATTTATATGATTATAATTATGTGGGAGTTTATCACTTATACCAGTCACACCTTGATCATCCAGATAAAATGTAATTATTTGATAAATTAGTGAATTTACTGTAGTAAATCTAAACCCAGAAATTTGTTTAGCTATTACATTGTAACAGAAGCATTTTGACTTGTTTAACCTACCAACAAAACTAGCAAATTCTGAATAGAACATTTTATCGTTTTAAAACAAAGTAGTAGGGGTGGGCGATATGACTCTAAAATAATATCACGATATTTCAGGGTATTTTTGCGATAACGATATACTTGGCAATAAAGAAAAACAGAAAAATAATTAATTAATTTCAGGAATATAGTATAAGAGTATAACAGAATAATCATAATGTGGCAAAATAAATAATATAGCATAAAATAATATAATGCAGCAAAAAATATTGCAGAATATTTTCATGCATATAAACTGCAAACTAAAACAATTATACAATAAATACACTTAAAGCTTCACAGTAAATAATAGACTACGTTTAATACAAACCATCCCTATTATCACGATATGGATTTTTATTATCATGATATTTCTGTGTCACGATATATTGTATACGATATAATATAATAACATAAGTCACATATCTGAATAACAATATCAAACAACCCTTCTACTATTTTTGGGTCCAATCAACCAGTTTCAGTTAAAAAAACAAACAAAACAATAAACAGAAAAAAATATTTGAATACATTTTTGGAGCATGAATCTATGGTTTAATTGGTATAATAAACGTGTATATAAAATAGCAAATTTATATTTGCTGTCTTTACATTATGTATGTTAATATATTTGTTTGCACACATAATATTCTGACCAGTTTGACCCAGTAGTGATAATATAAAAACTTTAAAAAGCAACAAATTGTATAATTTATTTGCACAATGGACAAGTCCCCGCCCAACCCCTACTTACTATTAGTGTGTAGTCTTAACCTCAAATTGGGTATTCAGATATATTATATATATAAGTGCATCTAAAAAGATAAAAGGTCATGTCATCTGCTGGTGTTGATCCACTGTGTTTTATTATCAAGTCTAAAGTCAGTGCAGTTTTGTTTTCCAACAACATCTTACAGCACTTCATGCTTCCCTCTGCTACTGACAACTTTTATGGAGATGCAGATTTCATTTTCCAGCAGGATTTGGCACACTGCCCACACTGCTAAAAACAACAGTTGGTCTTATATAATATTCTAATTTTCTGAGACACTGATTTTTAGGTTTTCATTGGCTGTAAGCCATAATAATCATCAACAATAAAATAAATAAACGCTTAAAATAGATCACTCTGTGTGTAATACATCTATATAATATATGCATCACATTTTAATTTTCATTATTTTAATGTAAAGTTTGACTTTAATTATTTTCTCATTTAATTAGAAGAAAGGCTGGCAGAAGGGCCAAATAACTGTTTTCTTTTTGGATATTTTGTAAAAAAAAAAAAGTGTCAGTGAAATGTTTTTTAACAATGTAAGCCTATAGCATCTAATTGTAGATATTAAACTATTTTTAAAGACTTTTTTTAGAATTCTGGTTTGTGTTTCTTCTTTTTGTCTTGTAAGTTGGACACTCTGGAAGGAAAATATCAGCATGACACCAAGAGACATGTGAAAGAAAGAGAGCATGGGCAACAAGGGGGCGCTGCTGGACCTAACCAGAGCTATCTTTATATTCTGTACATTTTTATTCATTTATAGCTACTTAACATCAACGCTTCAAACACTTACTGATACTAAAAAAAAACAATCAGTGATCCTGAACATGGCATTTTGAGAGATAGTGTAGAAAGAGTGTTAACTGGGCACTTACTGCATTATTGTTCTATATATTACTGTAATCAGTGCTAAACATAGATTTGAATAAAATTCCTCTTTTAAAAAAGTTTGTGTCTATATGTGCACTACTGTTAAATTTGTCAAAAATCACTGTTTTCAGTCAAAAAAAAACATTTGTTGCATTTTTATTTATAAAATGATGCGAATATGATGCTTAAATGTATATAAATAAATCAATAAAAAAATTGGTCCAGCATTACTGTATTTTATTTACTTCACTTTTAGATTCAAAGGATATATGATAACCCATACATTTAATATTTTGCTGTACCTACTCTATTGCTCAACTCTTACTGTAGTTACAGTTGTTACTGATGATATTGGAATATACAATTTTTTTGGAAATGTGTCAAAAATTCTCAATACTCCTGGGATTTTTGGGCTTACCTGTAACTGTAACAATCAATCCAATTGACTAAGTGTTGTTCAGTCCAGTGAGTGCTATGAGTAATACATATAGAGGGTGTGTAATTTTTTTAGGCTAAATAAGGAAATAAAGCAAAATTACCTTAAACTTTCACTGAAAAAATAAAATAAAGTACCAAAAAGAAGTTACTCATCCCACAATTTTTAAAAACTTTTTAGGAAGGTTTTCCACAAGGTTTAGGAGTATGTTTATGGGAATTTTTGACCATTCTTCCTGAAGCGCATTTGTGACACTAATGTTGGCCAGTCATGTTGGAACAGGAAGAGGCTGTCCTCTGGCGTCACATCAATGTCAAAAGTCGGGCGCGCAAAAATACCAGGCGAAAAAAATTAACCAGCGTGTTT
Organism: Astyanax mexicanus; assembly: GCF_023375975.1. NCBI lineage: Eukaryota > Metazoa > Chordata > Actinopteri > Characiformes > Acestrorhamphidae > Astyanax > Astyanax mexicanus. Next base: position 7,981,125 of record NC_064429.1, read on the forward strand.
TAACAAATTTATGTGTTTCAATTAAGTTCTTGAGAGCACAAATGTGAAGCTCACAAGCAAAACTCAGGGAATTGTGCGCGAACTGAAGCTTCATTCTCTAGCTTCATTTTTCTCCTCTTGGTAGGCACCATGCAAATTACCTGAGGCTGAAGTTAGTACTGGAGCGAGGCTTTTGCGCTCGAGTTTTGAAAGGGGTGGTTTTGACAGTTTGGGGGCGGGGTTAGAGTCACCTCCATCAACGAATGCTATTGGCTGATATTTCCAGGGTTTGTCATGGACCGCCTACCTCCAAGAGCCGGAGGAGGGCGGAGAAAAAAGGACAGCAGGAGAGTTAGCTAGCTGGCTATGCTAACATCCAAACAACCCGGGCAGCCAATAGCGTACGCTGAGGGAGGCGACCCTGACCCTGCCCCCAAACTGTCAAAACCACCCCATTCAAAAACAAAAGCCGCATGTATTTTGCATGGCACACGAGGAAAACTGTGAATTTCAGAGGAACATAAACACCCGAGAGGAGAAAAATGAAGCTTGAGAGCAATATTCTGTTCAGCACGCACACAAGTCCCTTTTTTATACTTGTGAGCTTCACATTTGCGCTCACAAGAAGTTAATTTACACACACAAAATATTAAAACACGCTGGTTAATTTTCAGAAAGTATTTTGGCAACCCCAACTTTTGACATTGACATTGATGTGATGCCATACTGTCCACATTGGGGAACAGTTGGGAGCATGAAATTGTCTAAAATCTCTTTGAATTCTGAGAGATTATGAGTTCCTTTCACTGCAACTTAGGGGCCAAGCCCAACTCCTGAAAGACAGCCCCATGCCATAATTATAATTATCCCCCCTCCACCAAACTTTACACTTAACACAATGCAGTCAGACAAATACCGTTCTAGTGGCAGCCATCATGGAAGCGTCCATAAAACACGTCTCATAACAGTATTGAAGGATAAGTTAATTGGGGAAAAATACAGAATTAAAAGATGGCTCTAGTACTCTGTTGTGTATGGACGAGCATTATCCTGCTGAAGCCATTGTTGGATCCCAACATATTGTCACTAAAGACACTATGGTTCCAGTCCATAGCAGTCTAATTTTCACATCCTTTAGTCCATTCAAAATCTTTTTTTAGAGGCATGTCCAGCAGTTAACAATCTTTCACCAAGAGGTACACTACCCAGAAGTTGCCTCTGAGAATATCTTTTTTTTTTTTTTTAGAGCAGCTGGAAAAAAACCTTTTCTGTCCTCATGTGGCGTGACCCTGATATAATTTACATAGCTTCTGAGACAGCAATCCATGTAGCATTGGGGTTTTGTTTAATTAAAGAGTGTTTTAAGATATATTACATACTAATTTCAATAAATGACAGTATATAATATCTATAAATTCCTGTGAAGGCACCTGGAAACGGGGGGGTACTTCATGGCTGAGGAAGGGAAGGCTGAAGTGGAATACTTTCAAGCACTGGATCAGTTCAGACCATCATAATGCAGCTAAAGGTATCCTCTTTCCTGGAGAGATTCATTTCCTGAAGTGTGATCTCATGTGGACAGGTCACATCTGAGTGTTTTGCTGAATCGCTCTCATGATTTAATCCCCAGGATCCAACACAGCCTCAGTTAGCTCTACGGTGAAACGTGGAGAGATCGAGGCTCCAGCGGACATGAAGATCTTCATCCCTTATGATTCTGCCAAACTCTGTATAACCCAAGTATGAAGATCCTTCCTACCTTCCTACTCCATCATATAATCCTTACAAATCATACATTTATAAACACTATATTTTAATATACAGGGGTTGAACAATGAAATAAAACTGAAACACCTGGTTTTAGAGCACAATAATTGATTGTGGTGACGGACAGTTCTGGTGGAAACAGGAGAGTTGAGGTGCACATTGAATTCTGCCGTGATTTGATCAGCCGTGGTTTTATGTTTTTTGGATACAATCCGGGTTAGCACCCGAACATCCCTTTCAGTCAGCTTCCTCTTACAGTGTCCACAGTTAATCCTGTTGGATGTGGTTGGTCCTTCTTGGTGGTATGCTGACATTACCCTGGATACTGTGGCTCTTGATGCATCACAAAGACTTGCTGTCTTGGTCACAGATGCTCCAGCAAGACGTGCACCAACAATTTGTCCTCTTTTGAACGCTGGTCTGTCACCCATAATGTTGTGTGCATTGTGTTCAATATTTAGAGCAGAACTGTGCTCTTACCCTGCTAACTGAACCTTCACACTCTTCAGGCTCTTACTGGTGCAATGTGCAATTAATGAAGATTGAACACCAGGCTGCTCCAATTTAGCCATGAAACCTCCCACACTAAAATGATGACAGGTGTTTCAGTTTCATTGTTCAACAGCATAGAAGAATAGAAAATAAATATATAAAGGCATAAAAACGTTCTATACATGTTTCTCATCATATATTATAATGGTCATTAAATAATTAACATAGCAAAGTGCAAGGTGCAATAACATTGATTATGAAATTATTATGTGCCATATAAATATATATATATAAATATAAATATGCATACGTAACAGATATAGTTCTGAAAAGTGAATATGTGAATACCCAATCATGAGTAAAGTGTACTTGAAGGTTAAAATAAATATAATCATTAACACAATTAATATGTTTCCTAGTCCTCAATTTTTTAGGATTATGTGGTGCAAAGTAATGCATATATTTAAACATTTTAAGAAATACATTAATAAGACATTCACAATATTCACAAAACAAATCGTGTTAAAAGCTTTGGTTTTTCAGATCAGTAAAGGAAAATTTCGAGGCTTTTCTCTGTTTTTTTCTCAGTAATGTAAGAGCTGTGATGGTGAACACAGCTCTCATTGTGGGGATTCCCTACGGCTGTATCTGCTGTATCACATGACTGTCATTCCTGCTGCTGCTGCTGCTGCCTGATGATGATCAGTTTCTCTGTGGTAAACAAGCTGCTGGTCAGTGAAGCTGATTGGCTGGTTGGGGATCAGCTGTAAGATGTAAACTAACTAATAATCAGTCTGGTTGGCAGGCTTGGTCATGCTGATTATGCCAGTTTTAATAAATATAACATGAATTAAAAGTTATCTAATCTTTTTAGAAGTAAAATATATCTCATTAAAAAGCCATTAAATATTACTCAACATTGTGCTGTTTATGTTCTTAAAATAAATCAATAAAATGCACTTACGTTTGGATTAAATATTAAGTACTGAGCTGAGACACACTAAAAAAATAAAGTAAAGTTTATTTAACATTTCTTAGTACATTAAACAAAAAGTATAAGCATATTTCCTATTGGCTCCTGACTAGTACTGCCAACATTAAAGTATTAACACACGCAAATAATTTGGTATCAATAATGTGTTTTTTATGCAATTAATTATGTTAATTGCTGTAATCTGCCCTGCCCCCAACCAATGACCCTGCCCAATGTGCAGATTTTTTTTCTGGATTGACACCACTACTCCTGACTGAATTTGTTTTAAAATTCTGGAAAATGAAATCTGCATCTCCATAAAAGTTGCCAGCAGTGCGAAGCATGAAGTGCGGATTTCCTTTTCCAGCAGGACTTGGCACACTACCCACACTGACAAAAGCACCAATTGGTCTTATATAATATTATAATTTTCTGAGGCACTGATTGTTGGGTTTTCATTGGCTGTAAGCTTCATTATCATCAACAATAAAATAAATAAACGTTTAAAATAGATCACTCTGTTTGTGTAAAACATCTATATTATATATAAGTTTCGCATTTTGAATTGAATAACTGAAATAAAGTAACTTTTCAATGATATTAAAATTTTTTAAGATGCACCTGTAGTTACCATTAAGTGTTTGCCGTTGTACCAGATCACTGATGACATGATGGCTATGAAGGATCGGCATCTGGAGATGGTCCAGGAGCTGGAGGAGAACTTTCTTATTGCATCAAAGGAGAATCAGGTACCAGTAAAAAAAACACCATGATGATTCACTGAGCTGCAAACCAGGAGAATAAAAGATTAAAAAATACATACAGTCAGAATTAAAACTGTGTTAAAATCTGGATTGTATCTGAAATATATCTACGTAAAATGATATGCCCACCTTAACCTTACATGGGTCTCATCTCGGACTCAAGAAACTATTCCTCAACCTCCATTGTCTGCAGCAGCTAGTAAAAGAAAAAAATCCGAAAAACGTGTCGATCAGGAAAAGCACCGCATCTACATCAACCCGTGAATTAGTATTCATGGCCACGCCTACCTCTGCTTGCGACCGCACACAGGCAGAGCAGAAGCCGGGCAGCGACGCCGTTTCGTCAGCATGGCATTTCATTCCTGTGTTATTTGTGCGAATAACACATCAGTGTTTAGTTATATGCTTTACCCAGTAATTCAGAGCTAAGAAACAAATGGCTAGAATTTGTCTATGGAGGAAAAACACCACCAGCCAAGTATAATTGAGATAGATAGGTATTTGTATGTTTAAAAATGTTCTGTTTACACTAGTTAAAAGTAAAAATCCACCCCAACAACTGCCAACAAAACCCTGGGGTGGATTTTTTTCTGGACCTGGACTACCCACCTCTGTGTGTAAGTAACTGTAGATTTAAATAGGATCTCCGGTGGATTTTGTGTTTTACAGAGACTCTAAGACTATCGGTCTTAGCAGAGCATTATTACACATGTTGTAAATAAACATATAACATTGCAAAGACTGTTATTATTGTAAAAATCTCTTTATTTTAAAACATTTCTGGTGTTGCAGCGCTGTTCGCCAATCAGAGGCTAATGTTTGCATGTATGAATATTCATGAGCAGGAGCCAAAATCCTACTGTTCTTTTTCTTTTCCACTCCTCCACCGGACTAAAGCAGTGTTATACCGGATCACCAGAGCCATTTTTTTTTTCACAGAAAACATCTCACATGACATTAATTTATTATAGAAACCACAACTAGACATTTAAAATTAATAAAAAACAATAGAATGGGATGTTTAAAGCTGGCTGATGACCCATTTACCTACATGATGTTATGCACTGCACTGCTGCCACATGATTGGTTGCGTAGATAACCGAATGAATACGTAAGCATATGAATATTACTAATAAAGTGCTTTTTTAAGTAGGAAAGGACAGTGCTCACAATCAGACGCCATTACCAGAACAAGCTGGATGTGCTGAAGAGGGTCCTGGGGATATACCAGGACAAGGTTGATAGAAAGAATGCTTTGTGGGAGGAGAAGATTAAGGTGAGTTTGAAGACATTAGCTTTTTTTGCCTTAATTTGAACTCTAGGCTGTTTTGGTGTGTTTTTCTCGGTTTTTCTCGGTAGACGTCTGAGTTCACTTTACGTCAATAAAGATTAATATCGGATTTTATCTTTTGGTGAAGCCTTTGTACTTTTGTTCATGAAGTTTTTTGTGAACAGTACACTGTGATATCTTTACTCCTGTCCAGTTATTTTTGGTTCTTTCTTTACAGCTCTCAAAATGTTTCTTTAATCAACTGCTGTTGTTTTCCTTGGTCCACCTCTTGGTCCTTTCTTCTTCAGGACATTTCAAACTAACAAAACACACCTAAGAGTCACATGTTCCAATGCTTTTGCTCACAAGGAGGACAGAAGGTGCACAGCAAATGCAAAATAGTTTTTTGGCCTTTTAACTCTCTGTTCAGGAGTTAAATCTGAACTGTTGTGGGAGTTAAAATACTTATCCCATCTACAGTAAAACACTCTCAGCTGGAGTTAATTTTACCATAAACTCCTTCACAGTGTTAACAATTAATGCACAATTTTGTGTTAATAAACAAATATATGACAATAAAAAGCATCATTACTGATTATCTAGGTGTGCCGTTTAAATGTAACTTCTAAATCATAGTGTTTTGAATGTATCTGTTTGTAATCCTCTCTTATCCTGTGGTTTATTTCTGTAACAGACTCTGCAGAATGTGAATGAGAAGCTGCAGGATGAGCAGAAAGCTCTTCAGGAGCGAAACAGGCAGGACTCTGCAACCTGGGACAGAGAGAAGGTACCGCAGTGCCAAATACAGCACTGAACTCCAGACGTGTCTCTGAAGTAGTGTTGCCAACTTCTCAGTAAAAAAAGTAGCTATTGGTTGTGCTAAAAGTTGCTAGAAGTCTCTAAATGATGTGATTATCTAATTTGCATAATACGTGTTTTTGAAGCTGAAAAGGATTAATGTTGTGGGAGGGAAAAAAGTGAGTAAAAACATCCTAAATACGTAGGAAATGTTACAAATGAACTCCTTTTGTTGCTTTTTTAAATAGGCAGACACTACGTAAATTCCATAAATCAGTATTTTGACAACGTTTTTTTTTTAAGTTTTCTTACGATTTCTTTAGTTTCAAACCTGTTTTTTTTTTTTGAATAATGAGCGAGCTAGCTAGATATTTAGCTTTTCACAAAGAGGCAGACACTGTGGACAAGGTAGTCAATTTTACACTGGAGTTCTTTTTTAAAGGCAGAATAAGTTGCTCTAAGGTCTCAATAAGCTTTTCTGCATTGATGCTGCATCACAAAGTGTACTGACAAAAGCTCATGCAATGACAGAGCCTAGCTTTTGGACTGGATGCTGATAACAGTCTGGATGGTCCAGAACACAGGGCATCTATTTCTTCCAAAAAAGATCTGGAATACATATTTATCTGACCATAGTTTATCTTTTACACGGTATGATGGTCTATTATCCCAGATTCCTCCAAGTCCAGTAGAGAAGGGGGCGGAGTAGAAGTGGGCGGAGTAAAGGTGTACGTGATATTTGTAAATATAGTCATATTGATTTTTGACTCCTAAAACAATAGTATTGTTGTTTCTAAACGATATTTGACCATTTCTCATTTTCTATAAATACATACTCTAAGTAGCAATATTTTTATTTGTAATTTTTAAATAATCATTAATTTATAGATTAAAACAACAATGTTCATTTTACTCAAACATATATTGTTTTACGGAGCTGTATATAGGGTTAATACTATCCGCAATCAATACAAACAAAAGTAACTGTAAGAAACACTTTATTTATTTATTATTTTTTAAATATTACAACTTTTGCAGATTTGGGGTTGTACAATGGTTTTATATTGAACTATGACAGCTCAAAATTATTTTAAATTCTTCAATGGTTGTTTGGCTGGTTAAATTAATTAATTATTTTATTGTACTTTATTTGTCCTTTTATAACCCATACAAATGACATGTTTTAATTACTTGGATTGAGCTTTAAAGAGAATTTAGAAGGACCCTTTTATTATCCAGAGTGTGTTTATAATCAGTAATATCTATAGTCTCACGTTACCAGTGGTTGTTTTGGAGGGGAATGGCTATTTATTTTTGTTGTTGTTGTTAATTATAATAAGAAACGTGAGATTAAAGCTAATTGAGGTTTTAGCCGATGTGTAAGATTAGATTTTGGAGCCCATGCTAAAGTGTCTGATCTAAATCTGTGATGTGTTTTTCCAGAGCAAGATGATGGAGATGTTCACCTCCCGATTAGACCAGCTGCACAGCCACCAGGCCTCCAGTAAGTGCTTGATATAATAAAGTATAATATAGACTCAGATGGTTTAAAATGACTGAATCTGGCTGTACAGAGCTGGTGCTGACCTCTCCTGGTGGTGTGTTAGCGCTGCAGGAGCTGCAGATGGCGCGGGTGGAGATGGGTCAGGTACAGGAGATGCTGCAGGCCTCTCAGGAGGCTAAAGAGCGAGAAGAAGCAGCCAAAGAAGAGGTAAATAATGGCTGGAATGTGATAAAAGCTTAAGGGCTCTATCTTACATCCTGGGCAAGTCTCTTGCGAGTATATTTACACTGATAAATGTGGTGGTCTGGAAGTGAGGTGTGTTCAGGTAAATTTCTGGCATGTATCTAACTTGGCCAAGGGAAACACAGGTGCACCACATACTGATTAAAACCCTGACAACAGTCAATAGTCAGCCGCCCAATTCTATCTTAGCCAGTTACTTTATTTCAGTAATTCAGTTAAAAAGGTGAAACGTATATATTATCTAAATGTATTGCACACAGAGTGATCAATTTTAAGTGTTTATTTCTTTTATTGTTGATGATTATGGCTTACAGACAATGAAAAGTCAAAAATCACAATCTCAGAAAATTACAATATTATTTAAGACCAATTGGTACTTTTAACAGTGTGGGCAGTGTGCCAAATCCTGCTGGAAAATTAAATCTGCATCTCCATAATAGTTGTCAGTAGCAGAGAGAAGTATTAAGTGCTGTAAGATTTTGTGGGGAAACAAAACTGCACTGACTTTAGACTTGATAAAAAACACAGTGGATCAACACCAGCAGATGACATGTCTCTCCAAACCATCACTGATCATCAGTAAATTTTACATTTTATTTGTAAATTAAGAGACCAGAGTCTGGAGGAAGAGTGAAGAGACACACAGTCCAAAATGCTCAAGGTCTAGTGTGAAGTTTCCACCAATCAGTGATGGTTTGGAGTTTGGTGTTGATCCACTGCTGACAACTTTTTTGGAGATGCGGATTTCATTTTCCAGCAGGACTTGGCACACTGCCCACACTGCCAAAAGTAACAATTGGTCTTATATAATGTTCTCATTTTCTGAGACACTGATTTTGGGTTTTTATAAACTCTTAAAATAGATCACTCTGTGTTTAATACATCTCTATAATATATGAGCTTCACATTTTGAACTGAATTACTGAAATAAAGTAATTTTTAAATTATATTATATTCTCCTTCACTCTGATGAGGTTCTTTTACCCCTGCAGGAGAACAGTGACCCAGAGGCACCACTGGAGGGAGCACAAGCCCGTCTGGAGGGTCTGAAGGACAGTCTGTATAAGAGGGAGCGGGAGATCTCCATGCTGATGGAGGGGGACGGAGGAGCTACTGCAGTTCCACAGTCAGCATACACCTGCCTCCTTACTGCTGTAGTAGGACAGGTGAGGGGTGGAGCACAGTAACACTAACACACACACACACACACACACACACACACACACAAACATATATATATATATATATATATATATATATATATATATATATATATATATATATATATATATATATATATGTATTTATTCATATTAATATATATGATATTAAACTATTAAAACTTAAGTCTGAAAATATGTTATTATTATAAATTCAAAGGGGATATAAAGTTGTCAAAACTACAATATAATAATAAGTCATTCTTGATATTATATAAGTTACCACAGCTTTAATGTGGATACAACTTCAACCTGAATATTAATATTATTTATTAATTATTTCTAAATATTTATTACTTATAACAACTGGATCTTATTCTGGATCTTAAATAAAATTCTAACAATTCATTTTTTTTATGCTGAATTATACAATTAATTATTAGAATTTCAGTATGGTTTTAAACTTTATTATAAAACCATTCATTTATTTATTAGAGCTTCATCCTAGTAAAATTCTGAAGTTCTGAAGTTATTCTGATTAAACTATAGTAGCATAAAGTTTAAACTTCAGACGATCCTTTTTTATCGATTATACTTAGAAAAGTTATTATTTTTTGATGTTTTTATTAGTCAATTCTGAATAATAATATCTAAAACATCATACAGTATGAAAATAAAAGTATGAATTTATCTAAATATTTTCTGTAGTTAGTTTAGAGGTACAGTTGTGTGTGTTTTTTTACTTCAGGCTCATCAGGTGTATGAGGAGGTGATGGAGGCGAGGCAGCAGTTTGATCAGATGTCCGAGGAGAACCGTAAAAATCTGAACGAGGGCAGAGAGAACCTCGACGCAGCGGAGCTGCAGACCATCCAGGAGAACCTGACAGAGACAGACAGCGCAGAACCACAGTTACAGGGGTAAAAGATTAGATTAGTGGAGGGAAATGTATTAACTATTTTCTCCTAAGCACTGCTTGGCAATGTTTTGAGAACTTGGGCTGCTTGCAACTTGTTTTTTTATCTCTCGGGGTTTCCCCCAAGTCCTTAAAAAGTCTTAAAATTATTAAATTAAAATCCAGGTAATATAGGTCTTAAATTGTCTAAAATTTACTGTAAATTTTCTGTAGGTATTTAATTTTCAGACTGTGCGTTTAATGCAGGTGGGAAAACACAGTGGCCCACCGTAAACGTCTAATCCACGGAGAGAACTAAGGTTAGCAGTGAGCTAGCCAACATTAGCGGGCTAGCTAGCATACTAACATTAGTGCGAGCCAGCTAACATTAGCGTGAGCTAGCTAACATACTAACATTAGCGTGAGCTAGCTAACATTATCGGTAAGCTAGCTAACATTAGCGCAAGCTAGCTAGCATACTAACATTAGTGCGAGCCAGCTAACATTATTGGGGAGCTAGCCAACATACTAACATTAGCGCAAGCTAGCTAGCATACTAACATTAGCGCAAGCTAGCTAACATTATTGGTGAGCTAGCTAACATACTAACATTAGCGCGAGCTAGCTAACATTATTGGGGAGCTAGCCAACATACTAACATTAGCGGGAGCTAGTTAACATTGTTGGCGAGCTAGCTAACATACTAACATTATCGGCGAGCTAGCTAACATACTAACATTAGCGCGAGCTAGCTAACATTATCGGCGAGCTAGCTAACATACTAACATTAGCGCGAGCTAGCTAACATTATCGGCGAGCTAGCTAACATACTAACATTAGCGCGAGCTAGTTAACATTATCGGTGAGCTAGCTAGCATACTAACATAGTGGCAAGCTAGCTAACATTACAGGGGAAAGAACTGAGGTTAGCGGAGAGCTAACTAACATACTAATTTCAGTGGTGAGTTAGCTATCGTTACCAGAAAGAGAACCAAACTAGCATACTAATTTAGTGGCGTGTAAGTTAGCTAATGTTACTGTGAAAATAAAGATAACAGAGGGCTAGCTAACATTAGCAGCGAGCTAGCTAGCATACTAACTTTAGTGGCATGTAAATTAGCTAACTGGAAAGCTGGAAACTCAAAATAAGTTTTGACTAAGACTATAATAACGTTTTTGCATTTTACTGCGGTTCTCAAACAAAAAATGTATGTATAAAAAATGGAAAAAGTTAAGTTTTGATAATAAATAATTTTCTACCAAAGAAATTATCATTACATTTTTTAATCTTAAATTATATTAATCAAGGTCTTAAAAAGGTCTTAAGATTAGACCAGATTTCTTTACACTTGCCTCGGGTCCTGCTGGATTTAGCTCAAGAAAATGGTCTGTGACGTAGACCTACAATTTTTTAAGGCTGTTTTTAAATTTTATATAAAGCCATGGTGTGATAATCACAATATATCAAAGTATCAAATCACACTGTGATCATAAAAAAGAGCCCAATAGAAGCTCTAATGAAGTGTTTCAGCAGGAAGGCCCAACCAGACATCAGCGAGGCGGATCAGCTGACTCAGGTTAAGCTGCAGAAGCGTGAGGTCATCCAGGTGGCGCTAGAGTGCATAAAAACAGGGGCTACACCCACAATCAAAGGTAAACATACAAAAAGAAATGTATTTTTTTATTCCAGTTTAATCACATTGTCATCTGAAATCTACGTACTGATATCATGTATGATCTGATATAATTTTACGTTTATTCAGGACCCATCAATGAAGATGATCTGGCAGCTCTGGATGAGAGTGTTAAAGTATAAATGCATAAACACACACTCATTCATATGTAAAGGCCATTCATATCCTTACCAATCATTAGATCAAAAATGTTTTATTTCATTGTTTTTTTGGTAATGGTGTAATTGGTAGCTCTGATCTACAGGCCTTTGAGGAGAATTTCAGAAAGAGTGGTTTCCTCGACGCTGAGGCTGGGAAGAGTGTGGGGCAGCACCTGCTACAACTGCAAGCCGAGGTGAGAACAGCCAGCCAAGATTCACACACCAACCAAATATAACAAGTCCTGCTGGAAAATGAATTCTGCATCTCCATAAAAGTTGTCAGTAGCAGAGGGTGCTGTAAGTGCTGTAAGATTTTGTGAGAAAACAAAACTGCACTGACTTTAGACTTGATAATAAAACACAGTGCATCAACACCAGCAGATGACATGTCTCTCCAGACCATCACTGATCATCAGTAAATTTTACATTTCATTTGTAAATCAAGGGAGCAGAGTCTGGAGGAAGAGTGGAGACACACAGTCCAAACTGCTCGAGATCTAGTGTAAAGTTTCCACCAATCAGTGATGGTTTGGAGAGACAGGTCATCTGCTGGTGTTGATCCACTGTGTTTTATTATCAAGTCTAAAGTCAGTGCAGTTTTGTTTTTCCTTAAAATCTTACAACACTTCATGCTTCCCTCTGCTGACAACTTTTATAGAGATGCAGATTTCATTTTTTAGCAGGACTTGGCACACTGCCCACACTGCTAAAGGTACCAATTGATCTTATATAATATTGTAATTTGCTAAAACACTGATTTTTGGGTTTTCATTGACTGTAAGCCATAATCATCAACAATAAAAGAAATAAATGCTTAAAATTGCAACCAATCTTCACTCCCTCTTGCCCTGCCTCTAAACCCATACATCACCCAGTGCCCGCCCAAACTACGCCTCCCATTTTTTTTGCCTTTTTCACATTTGAGCTGAGAGTGGAGTAAGCAAAAATATATTAAAAAAACTTTATTAAAATGATCCTCCTGCTTCTTTTAGTCCAATCCATTTTCTAAAAGTCAGTCAGTTGTGCAAAACATTTTTTAGCAATCCAGAGTAGATTTTTTTTGTCAGTGATGGTACAGCGTAGCCGTAGTGGACAGGAAGGTAGGAATGCTAAAATGAATATATGAGATAAATTCCTAATTCCTAATTTTGTGTTTTGTTTTTTTCACCCTCAGCTCAAGCAGGTAAGAGAAGAGAATAAGAAAATCATTGAGAATTACACGGCCGAGCGAACGCTGAGGAAGAAATACTACAACATGGTGGAAGATATGAAAGGTACATTAGCTCCCCTATTGATAGACTTGTCCTCAATCTATTACAGAAAAATACAGGAAATTAAGAATTTTTTTGCTCAATAGCCACAGCCAGACATAACATTAACTGAAATGGCCTAGACTTATTTTTCTCTTCAGATGGCAGCGTTCCAGGGAATTTAAAAACTTTCCCATGCATTCTTCCTGCTTTTAATGATCTGTGTTCAGGTCCAAAAGAAACACAGGCCAGAGCCAGAACAAGCAGAAAAACAAACAGAGTAGAGAGTTCACCACTTACAGGATCCTGGGAAGCTATGGATTCAGTAAAAAAACAATTCAAATGCATAAACAAATCATCCAAAACAACATTCCACCTTAAATGCAAAGTGCTAAAGATGGGAAAGTCTGCAGAATTTAGGGTTGAACAAAAAAAAAAAAAGCAAATAAAAGCTCATCTTAGCTCCCCATCTAGTTAATCAGCAGCTAGGTTGCTAAACTTTAGCGCTCCACTGATATAGCGATATCTGTATCAGGATTTTAAAATGTCGTCCCAAAACAAGGATTACGATTACAAATTAGAAATGGGATTGGGCCCATATATACAGCTCTGGAAAAATTAAGAGATCATTTAATGATGACGTTTTTCCTTGATTTTACCTAATTGAAAACCTCTGGAATATAATCAAGAGGAAGATGGATGGTCACAAACCATCAAACCAAACTGAACTGCTTAAATGTTTGCATCTGGAGTAAAGGCATAAAGTTATCCAAAAGCAGTATGTAAAACTGGTGGAGGAGAACATGATGCCAAAATGCATGAAAACTGCAAATAAAAACCAAACCAGTGTTATTGCACCAAATATTAATTTCTGAACTCTTAAAACTTTATGAATATTAACTTCTTTCTTTTTTGTTATTTCAGACATTTTTCTTTTTCTGCAAGTAAATGCTTTAAATGACAGTATTTTTATTTGGAATTTGGGAGAAATGTTGCCCATAGTTTATAGAATAAATCAACTATGTTCATTTTACTCAAATATAAACCTATAAATAGAAAAATCTAAGAATCTGATTTAGAAATTGAAGTGGCCTCTTATTTTTTTTCCAGAAAAACCCAGAGCAGAGAGATATAATAAATTTTTGGGGCTCTAAAGACAAATCTAAGAAACCCCAATAGGTTAAAGGATAGCTACCACAAACTGAGCATCAACAGAGGAACTACACCAGTGTAGCTGTACACCAGCACAGGGTTTCCAATGAAGCGTCCACTGAGTCTATTTATATATTCTCTGAACAGGTAAGATCCGAGTGTTCTGCCGAATAAGGCCTCAGACTAAAGCAGAGCTGGCAAACGGCGGCAGCTCCATTGTGTCGTGTCTGGATGATTACTCTGTGATTCTGGAGACTCCGAGAGGACCTCGTGAGTTTCAGTTTGATCGGATCTTCACTGCAGAGAGAACGCAGGACGAGGTGTTTCAGGAGTCCAGCAGGTAGAAAAACAACCTCAGACTAAAACAGATTTAATAGAGATTGAGGATGAATGCAATAGATGATCCTGTACTCTGTCTTCAAGGCTTATCCAGTCAGCGATGGACGGCTTCAACGTCTGCATCTTTGCATATGGGCAGACTGGCTCTGGGAAGACCTTCACCATGGTTGGGGACAGAGAGCATAAAAACCCTGGAATCATCCCCAGAACCTTCACTACTGTCTTTGAAATCATCCAGGAGAACGAGAGCAAGTTTGAGTTCAAGGTAGCTTTAAAAAACATGTTTCTGGATCCTTATCATATGTCTTCGGTTCTCACTCTGTTTTCTATCATTGTATTGTGTTTAAGTTTGTTTTCTTCTGGACTTTTCTGGTCAGTTCTCTTGTGAACTGTTTCATTCTGTTTTGTTCTAATCTGGTCTCTTCTGATCTCATCTTTTCTGGCCTGTTCTCATCTCTTTTGATCTTGTATTTTCTATTGCACACTTTTTTCTGATCTTTTCTCTTCTTGTCTATTCTGATCTACTTTTCTCTGTCATTTTCTCTTATCTGGTCTTATCAGATTTCTTTAACTCTCCTCTGAGCTCTACTGGTCTCTTTTTCTCATTAATGGAGTCTTCTTTTAAATTCTGGTCGTCTCTTCTGATCTCTTCTCTTCTGATCTTTTCTCTTCTGGTCTCTTCTGGAATTTTCTCTTCACTTCTGATATGTTCTTCTGGTTTCTTCTTCTTTCTTTTGGACTTCTCTCTTCTGTTTTTTTCTGCTCTGTCTTTTCTGGTCTCTTTTGTATATTTCTGGTCTTTTCTCTTGTCTTCTCTTCTGGACTCTTCTCTCTTTGGTCTTTTCTCCTCTTTTCTGATCTATTCTTCTCTTCTCTGGACTCTTGTCATCTAGCCTTTCTCCTCTCTTCTGGTTTCTTCTAGTTTTTTCTCCTCTTTTGTGTTTTTTTTTTTCTTCTCATCTGGTCTCTTGTTCTATCTTCTTGTCTGTTTTGGTATCTTCTGCTCTCATCTGGACTCTTCTCTTGTCTTCTCTTCTGGTCTCTTGTCATCTTTTTTGACATGTTCTGGTCTCTTCTTCTCTCTTTTGATCTCTTCTCCTCTCCTCTGATCCTTTTCTCTTCTCTTCTGGTCTCTTCTCCTTTCTTTTGGCCTCTTCTTCTCTTTTATGGACTCTTCTTTTCACTTCTGGTCTCTTTTCTTCTGGTCTCTTTTTCTTTCTTCTGGACTTTTCTCCTCTCTTCTGATTTCTTCTGCTCTGTCATTTTTGTATATTTCTGGTTGATTCTCATTTCTTATCTTCTGGTCTCTTCTCTTCTGTCCTCATCTTTTCTCTTCTGGTCTATTTTCCTCTTTTCTGGTCTCTTCTTCTCTTCTCTGGGCTTTTGCCATCTAGCCTTTCTCCTCTCTTGTGGTTTCTTTTTTTTTTCTCTTCTGGTCTCTTGTTCTGTCTTCTGGCCTATTTTGGTCTGTTCTCCTCTCATCTGGACTCTTCTCCTGTCATCTCTTCTGGTCTCTTGTCATCTCTTCTGGCATGTTCTGGTCTCTTCTGATCTATTTTAATAAGGTAATTATTATCCTTACCTTGTTTCTACTCTTATCTCATCCTATTTTGTGTCTAACCGCAGGTTTCAGCCTCCATGTTGGAGCTGTATAACGACCGGCTGCAGGACCTGTTTGTGAGTCCGTCTGAGGCGTTGTCCAAGCGGATCGAAATTAAGAAGGACAAAAAGGGGCTTGTGTTTGCTCAGGGAGCAGAGACAAAAGAGGCGACCAGCGCCGGAGAACTCTTCGCTCTCTTTGAACAGGGCTGCGCCATTCGCCGAATAGCTGCCACCAGTATGTGCATGCTGTCAATGTTCAAGGGTTTGGATTGATCGGTTTAGCCAGAGTGTGTAGAAATGTATAGCACCATGTAAACATCATTACTTAGGAGAGAAGTTTCAAAGAGAAGTTTCCCACAGTTGATAATTATATCCATGCTATGTGGCACTGCACACCCAAATACACCCAACAGCATTACTCTGCCTACTAGGAAAGACATAAACCACTAATACAACACCAGAAAACAATAGAATAATCTTAATATCGCTAGTCATCACCAAGGAAATCATCCTCATGAACTGGAAAACAAGAAATAACATTAACATCAATCACTGGAAAAATCTATAAACAGTATGTTTCCTTCTAGACACACAACTCAGAATCCATTAAAAACACAGGTTTAGACCCAATTTGGTTACATCTAATTCAAACATTATAGTAAGTCACAATAATACAATTATTTATTATTTTTTTCTCCCCTTCTGCATCTTACTCCCAACAACCCTGAACACCCCAACTGATTGCTTTAAAAAATATATATATATATACAGGTGCTGGTCAACGAATGAGAATAATTTGAAATAGTGCAATCATGAAATTCTTTGAATGCATTTTTTGTGCAGAAAGCAAATCAGGTGTTCACCGCACCTGTCCTACTCGTTAGACTAATCACAGAACTCGTTACCTGGAAAAAAAATTGCTCAGCTGAGCTTTCCAAAAGGCCCATTTAGGCCATTTAACTGTGACACTGTTGTTTTATTGAATTAGAATAATGGAGAAACCGTTTCATTGAATTAGAATAAATGCTCGAATTTTTGTTTTCTGTGAAGTGTTCACTGTGCAGTATAAAGTCAGGGTTGAGTAGAATTTCTAAGTTGTAAAATCAATCATGGGTAAGCAGCGCGACCTCTCAACCGGAATAGTGGCTCAAATTCAAGCCCTTCGCCAACAAGGCTTGACCCAAACAAAAATTGCTGAGCAGCTCGTCATCAGCCAGTCTTCCGTCTGCAAAGCTCTCAAGAAAAACTGCAGCAAGCGCACCAACTGTTCCGGCGTCTGAAAAACTTCTGCTCGCGACAACAAGCAGCTGAGAAAGATCGCAGTCAGCAACCGGTTCAAGTCCACTTCCGAGCTCACCGACTTGTGGAACAAGCAGACCGGCGCTGACGTCTCCAGATCAACCACTTACCGTCGTCTGCGCGAACTCGGCTTCAAATCTCGCGTTCCAGCAGTAAAACCGATGCTGAACAAGAAACAAATGGAGAAACGGCTGAAGTGGGCCAAAGAACACGGCGAGTGGACTGCTGAAGACTGGCAGAAAGTGGTCTTCAGTGACGAATCACGCTTCTGCATCTCCTACGGTGACCAAGGTCCTCGTGTCTGGCGTCGTGGTGGCGAAACCTACAACCACGAGTGCGTGAAAAGATCCGTCAAGTTTCCCCAGAGCGTTATGGTCTGGGGATGCATGTCCGCTCGAGGTGTAGGGAAACTCTGCTTCCTCAAGAAGACTGTCAATGCTGCCGTATATCAAGATGTTCTGGAAACGTTCCTGATTCCGACTGTTGAGGAACAGTTCGGCGAAGAAGACTTCATATTTCAACAGGATCTTGCACCGGCTCATGCGGCAAAGTCGACCAAAGATTGGTTCACTAAAAAACAGCTTGAAGTTTTGGCATGGCCGGCCAACTCGCCTGACCTCAATGTCATTGAAAACCTTTGGGCCATCGTCAAGCGGAAAAATTCGCGACAGAAAGCCTACTACGCTGGACCAACTGAAGCAGAACATCGCCACTGCCTGGGAAGCTGTGAGTGCGGAAACTTGCGACAAGCTGGTCAAATCGATGCCGCGGAGATTTCAGGCAGTCATACAAGCCAAGGGGGCAGCCACAAAATACTGAGAAAGTGATGATTGTAATTATAAAAAAAAATTATTCTAATTCAATGAAACGGTTTCTCCATTATTCTAATTCAATAAAACAACAGTGTCACAGTTAAATGGCCTAAATGGGCCTTTTGGAAAGCTCAGCTGAGCAATTTTTTTTCCAGGTAACGAGTTCTGTGATTAGTCTAACGAGTAGGACAGGTGCGGTGAACACCTGATTTGCTTTCTGCACAAAAAATGCATTCAAAGAATTTCATGATTGCACTATTTCAAATTATTCTAATTCGTTGACCAGCACCTGTATATATATCTATATATACGTATATATACATATATACGTTTAGGCACTTACTAAGCACTTTTTACAGACAAACATTAGTTTTTATAGCATTTATAAAGACTTTATAAGGACACAAGACTATTTTATGTGCACATGAGATGATTTGGTATGTATTGTGTGAATTTATACACAAGTATAAGTTTTGCTCTTGTCTTTATTTGAATGTGTGGCTTCAAAAGAACAAGGAATCAATCCAACATTAAAAGAAAATAATGAGATTTTCTTACTTTAATATAGTAGTAATTTGGACTGCAGTACAATTACAATTACATTTTAAACAGTCAGTCAGTAATCTGTAGCAGAATACATTTTTAAAGTAATTCTCCCAACCCTGGATATGGCTGTGTTGACTAGTAAATCTACTATCTTCTGTTCACTTTAATCTGATAGAGATGAATGTGGAGAGTTCTCGCTCTCACCTGATCTTCAGCATCATGCTGGAGAGCCGAAACCTCACCAACGGTAGCGTGAGCTTCGGCAAGCTGAACCTCGTTGACCTGGCAGGAAGTGAGAGAGCAGCGAAGACAGGGGCCAGAGATGACCAGCTCAAGGTTTGTTCAAACCACAAACATAGAATAAGTTTACTGGAGTAAAGATGTAATGCTTCCCAGGTGAAGAAAAAATACAATTGTTGATTGTACTTAAAACATATTGAGAAATGTATAAGTATGCTGTAAATATACTAACAGATTTATGTACTTACTAAAAAAATATTAAAAGTACATTATTATTATGTACTTTCATCAAATGTTTGAAAGTAAACTTTGATCATACTTTTTAAAAAGTACAATATGGTGTATTTTAAATCCACATTAAGTTTAATGTAATTCAATATACTTCTTAAATACTTATTTCCAAATATACTTTTGTACATTTTTAGCATTTTAGTGTGTTAAAAACAACTGTTACAGTAGTTCACTTAAAGTACAATGTATCATTATCAACTTTTTAGAAAGTAAATTAAATTACGACTACTACTTAAAAAAAAATAGTAAATTTTGGAAAATGTAAAAAATTGTAGTACAGTATATTAAAATATATATATATATATTTTTATACCCAATAAAGTATACTAGAAGTGTGCTTCTTACAAAAGAGAGAAACAAGAAGCATATTTGTACTGTAATGTTAATATAGATCACATATATTTAACATCAATTCTTAGTACATTTCTAATATACCTGGTGTATAAAAATATAATAGTGATACAGTTGTTATTCTCATTATATGTATTATAATTTTACTGTAAGCATATTTAAAATATAGGGTTACATACACGAAGTAGTTTAAATGTTTAAATGTTACTTAAGTATATTTAAAATAGTTCCATTTTTGTACAGTTAAGTGCATTAAGCACAATTAAAGTAAGACTTTCTAACTATTTTTATACTATAATTAAAGTATAATAAGTACAAAAAAAAGTTGTTTAATTTTAGCACCCTTTAAATATACTGATTAATAATAATGTGGCTACAAGAAAATACTATAGTGCACTATAGCATAATAAGGCTTAGTATATTTTAATCTACGTTTTTTAACTAGGGTTATATAGGACAGAGTAATGTAATACTTGGGAAATCTATTGGATCTAATAAATTATACATTTTGATCTGTAATACTTTCAGTACTGAAAGAGTGTAAGATGTATATATGTGTGTGTATTATGTGCAGGAAGCTAACTCCATCAATAAATCCCTGAGCGCACTGGGTGACGTGATCTCGGCTCTGGCGATGGAACAGTCCCATGTTCCCTACCGCAACAACAAGCTGACCCAGCTGATGCAGGACTCACTGGGGGGCAACGCCAAAACTCTCATGTTCCTCAACATCTCCCCTTCTGACTGCAACCTGGACGAGACCCTCACCTCACTTATGTGAGACACATGAGTCCAATCCCATTTCACACCTAAGCCCTATTACTTAGCCTCTGTTTTCATTCTTGTTAGGCTGGAGGGGTATGGTTAACTGTTTGGGCTACATGACCCTTCGAATTGAGAAACAGTGGCAAGATTCTGGGTCTCTGGGCGGTCCAGTGGTCTAAGGAGCTGGTTCGAATCCCGGTCATGCAGCTTGCCATCAGCTGCCGGAGCCCTGAGAGAGCACAATTGGTCTTGCTCTCTCTGGGTGGGTGCGGCTCTTTACCCTCATCACTCCTAGGGTGATGTGGATCAGCACAAGGCTGCGTCTGTGAGCTGATGTATCAGAACCGAGTTGCTACACTTTCCTTCGAGCCTTAGCGCTGTGATGCTAACAGCAGTTCAAAAAGAGGCGGAGTCTGACCTCATATGTGTCGGAGGAGGCGTGTGCTAGTCTTCACCCTCCTGCTGTTGAGGCATCACCTGTGATGGATGGAACAATTGGCCAGATAAATTAAAAGAAAAACAGAAGAAAGTTATTATTATAGCAAATTATTATAACCACTATAGAACCATGGTTTAATGTGTAGTTTCAATGTTTTATGTCCATTTAAAAATTGCTCTCCAACCCTGAACCCTATTGAAAACCTATGGAATGTAATCAAGAGTAAGATCAAACAAAGCCATCAAACAAAACAGAACTGCTTTAAAGGTCACCCAAAAGCAGTGTGAAAGACTGGTGGAGTTAATGCCGAGACAAATCTTGGTTATTCTACTAATTATTGATTCTGACTCCTCCTTAGATAAAACTTTAGTATTGTTGTTGTTTCTAAATTAATATGAACTTGTTTTCTTTGCATTGTTTGAGGTTTTAAACCATTGCATATTTTTTTCATTAATCCAGTTGTGACAGATGTTCACATGTTTATTTGTATGCTCATGCAGCCATTGGTTTGAACTAGGCCTGAATTGATAGAAGATGCTGAATATATACATACAGTATACGAGTGCTTTATTTTGAATCCACTGCGGTTGTGTACAAAATGAGACAAATCTGGATCTGATGGTATATCTTACCGATTTAGTATAAAGTTCATATTAATATTTAAATTATACTTACCAAAAATGTACTTAATCTTATCAGGAAAAAAAACATCTGTGACACAAATAAATGCTGTATATTTCAGATACGCTTCCCGAGTAAAGGCGATCACCAACCATGCTCAGAGGAACACAGAGAGTAAAGAAATCGCTCAGCTCAAAGAGGTCTAAACTGTTATATAACTACTTCTTTACGACTCAAAAAAAAAAAAATCAGCCTGTCACAGGAAACGTCCTCTCTGTTTCTCTGCTTCTCTTTCCAGGTCATTTTGAGGCTAAAGTCTGGACAACCTGTAGAAGAAGTTGATGTCTGAATGAACCACACCTTTCTTTGGACTCAAACAGATATTCATCTCCATTCTTGGAAACATCTGGAAGCTATTTAAACGGTCACCATCAGTTTAATCAGGAAAAAAATAGACATTTTGAGCTTACCGTTCCATAAATACAGGTCTACAGCTACCTGCGTATGCAAATTCTCCCTATACAATTTAAAGGGCCTCACTATATATCAGATGGGGTTGGATTCTTTTATTTCTGTGTATAAATAAGAGATTATCTACAGCTACAGTAGATACAGGAATCACCAGCACAATCTGTTGTACTGAGACTGATACGTGATTTTTTTTTTAACGTGATATTTTGTCATGACAACCTGGTTTTTTTTCTTCTTCTATTGTTTAATGGTCAGTGATAGCATGGCCTAACTTGCTGTATTTGGTCTAAAAGTCTGAACCAGAGACTGTTAAAAAGATGGATGCTGTGTCGCCGTTCCCATTAATTCAATGAAAATGAAGCCAAAATCTTCCTCCATGTTGGCGATCCTGAAACCCGAGTCTGTAGAGCGCAGTAGAGACCAGAGAAGGGAGAAAGACTGTGGAGAGACAGCCTACTCATTTAAATAACCCCGCCCCTGAAGGATTCCTCGAGGTCACAGGCTGCAGAGCGGAATGGGGTTATAAGCTTTCTGAAACCGAACAGCAGGGGGCGCCCGACCTGTGGTGGCTTCACTTTTAAGAGACGATGCTCTGTCCAGCTATATACAATCTATGGTCTGAACCTTTTAACAGTTTTCACACCTACTGTTTTAATGGGTCTCTCCCATTATTTACTAAATCACTCTCTACCAACAATTAATCTTCTTTTCTATCCTTACCTATTTCCATTTGATTTCCTTGTATTTTGCCCTTCCTTTTATCTTCCTCTTTAGTTTTTCCCTCCTTTTTTTCTTAATCGTTTGTAAGTTTCATGTTTAATTATGTCCCTGTCCTTTTGTAATCAATAGAAAATAAAAATAAATCCTAAATAGTTCTCCAAAGAGCGAACAAAAATTGAAGTCCAGACCAAACAAGGGAGGTGTGCAACAGCCATAACTTTATGACTAATAAAGTGGCCAGTGGGTAAATATAAACTGCTTTCTGTATATATATTTTTTTAATGACATGCACTCAAATTGTGATGTCAGATGACCGGCCTAGACCATCTTTAAAACATCAAGCAACTCTTGCGGAGAGTTCTCTGTATCTACCAAAAGTGCTCCAGTAAAGGACAACCAGTAAACCAGCCACAGGATCAAGGGTACCAAGGCTTATTCCATGAAATTACATGAAATTTCATGTATCCATCACAAAGTACAGGACATAAAGTGTCATCTGCTACAACAGAACCCCTTTAAAGGTCTTGTGGAGTCCATGCAAGCGGAGCAAGCAACCAAAGAAAGTATTTTCTTTGTTAAAACTGATGATTAGCACTATATTACCATAGTTAATGTGTAGTTTTAATGTTTAACTGCCAAATTCTGCATAACTATCATTAAAAAAAAGATTGCTAGTAGTTTTTCTTAGTAGCTAGCTAGCTAACTTTCCCTTTTTTTACCTTAAATTGAGCAACAGATGGCGGATGCTGCAGCATTTAAGCGGAATGGGAAAATAAAATAAAACCAATTATTAGGGGGGGGGGGGATTTTACCCTTTAACCCTATGTGGCTGATTTTCATACTGTAATAATGGTTTAAATTATTTATAAAAATATTTATTTTTGTAAAGGAAACGGTGTTAAAGTTGCTGGTGTATCTCTTTTTAAGGTCTGTTGTTTACATTCTTTAGCTGTTTTTCTTTTGTGGGGCAAAGTAAACCCAATACTAAGCCTTAATTTAAAGCCTTAGTGTTTATATTATATACACTCCAAACAGTATAGTAAGTAACAGCCTATATAAAAGCCCAGTCATGCCAAAATATATAAATAATACAGTGATATACTGTAAAACCGCCAGAACCTTTAAAAATACTGTGATATGCATTTTTGGCCATACCGCCCAGCACTAATTTAGTGTCTGTTATTAACTCCACCATTTTTGTCTGCTTTGTGTAGTTGAATAGATGTTTTATCCTTTTTATTGAAATCATCTTTAATATGTATTTCCTGAATTATTTTCTGAAATAACAGCTCAATTCTAAT